>NC_060270.1:21346202-21646202 GCF_021613505.1 Equus quagga | reverse complement strand
CTCCATGATATAATCCAAGTGCCTTGACCCTGCTGTTTTTCTATCCATTCTGAAGATGGACTGCATGGAACAGTTGTGCTCAGCTGTTAGACTAGGATGAAGAGCTCCTAATCACTGTCCTAGTTGGAGCTTTTGAGTCTTCATTTCAATAGTGGGTGCTGTAGCCCCACTATTGCAGGGCCTCATATGGGTATTTAATAAGTGTTGACTTAATTGAAATTTCTTTATTTTTGGGGGGTTTAATTGAAATTTTTGAAGCACAGGTAGCATCTATTTTAAGAAGTTTGAAGGTCTAACAGGATGTCTGCATTGATTTAATATCTGTTAAAATTCAAAGGAGCATACTGTTTAGGGGGAAGGAGGAGAAGGAAATGAAAAATTCTCTTCTCCCTAATCGCAAGACTGAGTTAAATCACTGTGATAGGAGAGGAAGGGTTCCAGGAAATCTAGCTCTGGAGAACCCTGAGCCTCAGGTATTCCACAGTGTATTTGCCTCATGCAGAATTGGAGCTGGAGCCTGCCAGGGCTGCTCCATAGAGTAGGAAAGGGATCTGACTTCCAGTTATAATTAATCAGCACCTCCATTTAAGGACTTAAAGCAGTAGCTTTCCAACTCAAAAAAGTACATAAAAATCCTCTGAAGTACTTGTTTAAGATGCAGATTCCAGGATTTCATCTGTCCTTCTCTCCCGATTCTATGTATAGCAATAGGTACAGATTTTGGGGGGTTTTTTGGTGAGGAAGATTGGCCCTGAGCTAACATCTGGGCCAGTCTTCCTCTATTTTATATGTGGGACGCCACCACAGCGTGGCTTGATGAGCAGTGTGTAGGTCCATAGCCCTGGATCCAAACCAACAAACCCCAGGCCGCCAAAGTGGAGCACACGAACTTAACCACTATGCGACCAGGCTGGCCCCAGGATTTTGTATTTCTAATAGGCAAACCAGGTGATTCTGATGTAGGTAGACCATGATTCACCCTTTGAGAAAGATAATGGACTAATATCAAAAAAGTAGAGAATACATGGATTACAGATTCTGTCCCTTACGGCCCTGTTATAGCAGAGTTCGTCAAGTTCTTTGACTTCCTTCACATGATCTCACCTTAATGAACTGAGCCACTCCTCCCTCTCAAGGCCACACAAGCCACCGTAATCATGACCTGATTGTCACACCCTCTATTGGCAAAACAGGAAATGGTACTGCTACCATTTTTATTTGCTACCAATTTTTTACCCTCCAGGTATATCTATTTCTGATCTAATAAAATGCCTTACCATCTTATTCACAGCCCGTCTCTTGTACCATGTTTGTTTTCTCAGCTGGCTAACCACTAAGCTTTACCAAGGTCTTCAACAAGTAATTGTGAAGACTGAAACCCCTAAACTCAACAAGGATGTAAAATCTTGCTCAGTACCATCAAGTATATCAGGTAATCTATCAGTTCCATCTTTGTCTTGAAGCCATCTGTCCTGGCGTCCTCCATCCTCTGTCTCGGTTCTGGAGTGATTGCTCCATAAGCCTGTCACACTCTCCTTCACATTACCTGTAACAATACCCAGCTTCCTGGATGTAATGTTTTCCACCATCTTGGTGTGGATCAGTGGTCTTCCGACTGGGATGGGTACAAATATCCCCTCTAAGAGGTTCATGGGCACAGATAGTTTTAAGGGAATCACTTTCCAGATCATCAGTTCGCATGTATGTTAAAATTGATCTGCTTGTGGATGCAGCTCATTGCTAGTTCTTATTTCCCATCTCGACTTTCACAATCGCCCGTTTCCCACTACAGAAAAGGAACATCTTTCTAGTTATACAATAGAAATATGAGGGGGCCGGCCCCGTAGCCAAGTGGTTAAGTTCGCACGCTCCGCTTCGACAGCCCAGGGTTTCACTGGTTCGGATCCTGGGTGCAGACATGGCACCGCTCGTCAGGCCATGGTAAGGCGGTGTTCCACATGCCACAATCAGAAGGACCCACAACTAAAACATATACAACTATGTGCTGGGGGGTTTTGGGGGAGAAAAAGCAGGAAAAAAAAAGATTGACAACAGTTGTTAGCTCAGGTGCCAGTCTTTAAAAAAAAAAAAACAGAAATATGATATGAAGGAGATACCTGGTCTCCAATTCCTGGTCCTCTTCAAATTCTCCACCTCACATGTTCCCAGTTTTGGTTCACTGAATCCATCCTCCTTTGTCTGGTTTTTAGCATCTTTGTTCTTGTTCAGCATTTCCATATTGCGACTCTTCCAGTCCAGTATATGTTTGCCTTACCCCAACACACAACCTGCTCCTTCCACTGGGTGTCTTTTTGAGTGCTAGAAGGCACACCCTGCCCAGAAGTTTCCCCTATTCCCCTGCTTCAAATATCTGCCCACTCTCTCCCTCTCCCAGAAGCCTTCCTCGCTAGACGCGTCCACTCTGCTGTTTCAGTCACGCTGCCCTAAACACAGTTCTTTGAATGCCCTGCACTTCCACTTCTCTGACTTTGCACACGCTGTTCCCTCTGCTCAATGCCCTATCCAACTTTCATTCTATGTGTCTTGGCTCAGGCATCATCTCATTTGGGAAGCCTTCTGTGCCCTGCTGGGCAGGGCTGAGTGCCCCCAACCCCTCCCCTAGCACCCTCGGCTCTTCCCTGTCCTAGCATGAATGGCACTCTGTTGTAGCAGCCCGATTGTGGGTCAGTCTTCTCGGTACACTGCCCTGCTAGAGAACAGGACTGAATCTCAGTCATTTTTGTATCCCCCACATCTCACAGAGTCTGGCACATAGGAGGTCCTCAGTAATTGTAAAATAGATGAGTGCGTGATTACATTAATTAAAATAGAAAACCATCAGATGTACATTCAGAACTATTTGTTCCTGTTTTGTTTATTCTTGTATTTCCTGTGTGTATATAGCACAGTGCCTGCACAGTAGTTACAAAGCAAATATTTGTTTTATTGAATTATTGTTATAAAAACAGGAAATAAAGTTAACCCACTTAGGAGAAACCCCCCCAAAGTTTGGCAATAGGTTTATTCAATTTTAAATATTTTCAAGCCCCTCAAAGTAATTTTTATCCGGTCAGGGATCTGCTACCACTTTCTCACTCTTTGGGAAATCTCTCACACCTTAGGAAAGAACTGAAACATCTCTTAAATCTGCCTTCAAAGCTGATTCAGTGCAAAGAGCTAGGAAGTTTATGGAAAAATAAAGCAGTAAAGCTTTTTCCTTTGTCTTTTATTGACTCCCATTCATTTTTTTTTCCTAACCACTGAAGACTAACCTCCAAGATCAGTAGAGATTCAAGACCCAATGTACTCATAAACTCAGGTGCAAGAAATATTTTTCTTGAATTCACTTTTGGATTTTGAGTCTGTATCCTGCAGGAATAATAAAAACTTAGCCTCAGTGAAGCTGGGGTCTGCACCCCCACTTCCTCTCAGGTTTGCATATAAATTCCAGGGAAGCTTATATAACACCACAATTTCATCTGTCTATGCTGACAGACGCTGAAATGTCCTATAAGCTGCCTGGTCCGCAGGCATCAATCCACATGGTTTGTTACCAACCTGTCACTTGTTTCTATCGACATGGCCCCTTTGGTCTGGCTCTCTCTGTGCTAACGCCTCATACACAGGCAAATCATTCTGCTGCTACTGCAGTATGCTGGAGCCAGGGGACTTCTGGAGATTGCTTAGACCCATTTATCTAAAGCAGAGGGTCTACACTGCAGCCCATAGTCATTTCAAACCTGCATGAATGTTTTTTTGACATAATTGTATCAGGTATCTATCACCACTTAACAAACCACCCCAAAACTAGTAGCATAAAATACACCATTCTATTTGCTCACAGTTCTGTGGGTCAGCAGTTTGGGCTAAATTTAGCTGGTGGGTCTCCTCCTGGTCTCACCTGAGATCACTCATGTGTCTGCAATCATCTGGCAGCCAGATTGCCTCATTCACACGGCTGGCATTAGTGCTGGTCTGTTGCCTGAACCTCTCTCTCCATATGGTCTCTCATTTTCAAGGAGGCTAGCCCAGCTGCTTTGCATGCTGGTCTCAAGTAGCAAGAAATGGACAAATCCTGAGGCACAAAGCACTTTTCAAGCCTCTGCTTCTGTCATGTTTGCTATTAGCCAAAATACGATTCAAGGAGGTAAGAAAAAGACTTCATCTCTTGATGGGAGGAGCGGCAAAGTGACATTGCAAAGGGGCATGCATACAAGGATGAGAGGAAATTATGGGCATTTTTTACAATCCACCACAATGGGTTTATTGATTCATTTATTCATTCATTTGTTCTAGTTGCCAATGTTTAAAAATTGGAGCTTCATATGAAATTCTTATCCTGAAAAATCACCTAGCCTACTTAACCCATTTACATTCCCTGCCTGGTCTGTTGCACTTGAGTTTGTGATAATAAAGCCTAGTTTACAAGGTTGTTCTTGTGAAATTAAATGAGGTAATGTCTGTGGAAAAATCTGGCACGAACAGGCACTCGATATATGGTTTCTTCCTTCCTGAATATGAATACCCACGAAGTTGATACCTGACCGTGGCAAAGGAGAATAGCCAAGATGAAGGACAGAGGAGTCATGGAAAAGGTGGCTGGAAAGTAATCCCTTGGTCTGTTTTTAGAGGGATAAAGGGATTAGGAAACAAGATTCTTAAAGAATTCGTAAGAACACAACACATATTTAAGAAATTAAGAGGAGCAACAGTAAACATCTCAGTTTACTTTAAGTGAAGTCCTTCAGGCTCTGAACGGTTTACCCAGCTCATCCCTGGGAAGCATCTGCGGAGAGCTGTGTAGACCTAGGCCCCGTTTCAGGTGGCTGTGTGTAAACACACCTGTGTCAGAGCACAATTCATTTTCTCCTTGCTCCCCAGGGAGTGAACACTGCCCTGTTCCTTCCTGGCCTGAGTCAGGACTGAGTGGAGAAGCCTCTGCCACACACAGCAGGCACCTGCTACCACAGTTCCTCTCCTAAAGAGCTTCACACTGTCTGCCTTTAGTAATAAGCCTCCTTCTCTTAACTGGAACAAATAATTGGCCAATCTTTAACTCAGGTGAAGAGGAGCTGGGCCTCTGCAAACTCTTCCAGAAACAGCCTGGGTTTAATTTTTAAAAAAGGTAATTGTGTAAGCAGTTTGGAAATAAGCATGCTGGACTTTCTCCTTAGTCTCTCAGTTAGGCAATTCTCGTGGCTAGTTGGAGCAGCCTGCTGACCAGGGAAGACAGTGAAGCAGTGGGAATAACGACATCCAAAGAGTGGCGTGAAGGAGAAAGAAGAATTTCGGCTTCATACTCTATCTGGGCCTGGGTTTCCTAAAGACATCACACCTGCGGAAGAAGGAAAATGGCCGAGTTGAAGGTAAGAAACTCTACTGGTAAGTTTGCTGTGGCTTCTTCAGCCAGAACTTATGGAAGACTCTGAGAATTCCAGAGTGTCAGAGTTAGAACTTAGAGAGGCTCTGGCCCAAACCCCTGTGTCCAGAGGCTTCACCATGGTGTCTGTAGGCACGGCTGGAGCTAGGGAGATGAGGGAAAGATAATAAAGAAAAGAGATGAAGCTTTTATTGTCCACCCCTTGCCTTTGTTCATTTCAAACATTGTTTTGGGAATCTGTGGACATCATAGGACATTTCTCACTGTGTCTGCTCCCCAGCCCCTGCTCTCCGACACCTTCCTGTTGTTGCAGCTTCCTGGACTGCCTCCAGCCAACCAATTGGATATGCTTATTCTATTCAGTTATTTTGAGGCTCACAATCAACCCTTGGCCAGTAGAAGCCCTAGCACTTCCTCTACACAATAATTCCCTTTTATTGTTTGATGTGCAGTTGAAAAGTGTGTGTGGGTTATGTGCTATTAATGAATTAACTCATATTGTGATCCTCAAAATAAATCTGGGATGTAGGCACTCTCGTTTCTATTTAACCAGCAAGAAAAGTAAAGTTCAGAGAGATGAAGTCACTTGCCCAAGATCACTGCTGATAGGTGATGGAGACTGGATTAGAACCTGGGTTTGTCCAAGAGGAGCCTGAATGGCATCTACTAGACTGAGTGCCTTAAGGTCAGGGAAAGAGAGTGAGTCCCCAGTGTCTAAAACAATGCCTAGTGTCCAGCCCAGGCTTGCATCAGTGCCCAGCACACGCATGTGAAACTAAATAGAACTGCCCAGAACCTTGACTCAAGCCATGTGGGCCAGACTCCAGCCTTCTTTCTGGAATCTGGGGTTTGAGCACTTCCCTAATGCCCTTCACCTAATGCTGAGTTTGAAAAATCAAACATCTCCTTAATTGATAGGGATCCTGAAATCACTCAACACCAAAGTAAAAGAGTTTGTTTCTTTATCTTGATGTCTGATCCAGAGTTAGAAAGGCTGAGAACTCTAAATTCTTTCATTCAGCAAACATTATATGTTAGTACATGATGCTACAGATTAATATAGGAAAGGAACTGAGTCTGGCCTAGGTGGGGTCAAGAGAAACTTCTTGAAGGAGTTTCTTCCTAAGCTGAGTCTTAAGAGAGTAGGTGAAATTGGCTGAGTGAAAAGGGATGTGGGCTGGAGGACACAGTGAGTGAGTGCAAAGACATAGCACATATGGAAAGCCCTGCATGTACTGGGAACCAAGAGGGTTTCAGCTAAATTTGAGTTGCTGTCGAGACAGCCAAGGTGAGACACCCAGGAGGTGGTCAGATGTATGGATCTGGGTCTCACGGGAATAGGTAAGTCTAGGAGAGTAGATACAGGAGGTCATAACATCAATCGTAGTAGCTGAAGTCTTGGAAGAGGGAGAGTGCATAAAAACTTTGTTTCCTGAGGAAAATCCTATGGGTGAGTTCAGCAGGGGTTGGAAACATCCTTACTATTTATAAATAAATTATGTCTAAAATCCTACCCTGCTGAAATTTTTAAGCAACTTATTATGCACAGCACCAGCACACCAATGTAAATTGCCTGCTGGTCTTTGTTCTCAGTTTCAAAGGCATTCTTCCCAGCCTGCTGTCTAATCTCCACAAGGAAAGGTTAGCTCCAGAGATCAGAAATCCAAACACAGAAAGCCAGATTGTGTCATTCTAATCAATAACCATTATATAAGTAAAACAACATTTCTCAGCTTTTATTTCTTCATTTTAATGGATATGTCAACACAAGGCCTCAAATAAAATCACATTTACATAAAAGCAGCACAACTAGAGAAAGAAAATTCAAAAGATAAAATAATAAAATTAAATTTAAAATAGACCATCCTATGGTCTTAAGTTGCTTCACTTCTATGAGTTTTGATTTCCTCATTTCTGGAATGAAGAGCTAACATGCAGACTTTGGGCTCCACCAAATATTTTGATTCACTAGGTCTGGGTCTGTATTTAACAAACTTCTGGGGTGATTCTAACAATTAAACAGAGCTGGGACCCTCTGGTCTACAGAATTATAGTATTAGTTTCCTGTTTCTGCTGTAACAAATTACCAGAAATTTAGTGGCGTAAAACAACACATATTTATTCTCTTACAGTTCTGGAGGTCAGAACTCTGAAATCAGTTTCAGGGCTAAAGTCAGGGTGTTGGCAAGGCTGGTTCCTTTTGGAGACTCAAGGGGAGAAGCTGTTTCATTGCCTTTTCCAGCTTCTAGAGGCTGCTCACATTCCTTGACTATGCCCCTTTCTCTGTCTTCCAAGTGCATCACTCCGCCTCTGCTTCCATCACCACATTGCCTTTTCCTCTTCTGTAATCAAGTCTCCCTCAGTTAAGGACACTAGTGATTACATTTCAGGTGCACCCCAATAATCCAGGATATCTCCTCATCTCAAGATCTTTAACTTAATCATATCTGCAAAGTCTTTTTCGCTATATAAGATAGCACTCTCAAGTTCCAGGGATCAAGACATAGACATCTTTGAGGGTCATTATTCGGCCTCCTGCAATAATCTGCAAGTTCCCCTAACAATCTATATTCTATGTTCCCAATAAAGCTAACTGGAAATACTAGATAGTTGCTGTTACCAAAAGTTCGGTCTCTGATCCTGATGCCAATCCAAATAACACGAACAGAGTCTTGGTAGAAAAAGGAAAGCTTTACTTTGCCAGGCAGAGGGAACAAAGCAAAGGGCCAGTGCCCCAAAAGTTGCTTGCTTCTCATGGGGGTGGGGATTTTCATTTGGGGTTTTAGGTGGGGGAGGGGGACCGTGGACTTCTTGGTCCACATTTTCCCGTCGGCCTGTGTCTGGGGCTGCTTCCAGCAGAGGAGATAAAGGATTTCTCAGATGAGTGTCCTTGGCTGTTTTTCTCCGTGGTGGAAGGTAGACTCTGACGTCAGGAAGCTGAAGAGTTGGGCCTGGGAAGCTTCGGTTTCTTGATATTCTCTAGACATTAGTTTCTCTGTAAAAGAACTTCAAGGTCCTGGGATTAGCTACAACTTTAGTGGGAGCCCAGTTTGAGGCCATCTGGGCTGTAACAATCTGTAATTTCTATTTGGTTGTAAAGCTCTGGGAGTCAGAGGCTAAAGAAACAAATATTTACATACGAGTGTAACTAAAGACCCAGGGAACTGGGATGCAGGTTTTTACTTTTAACCCCATACATGTCATGTTCACTGTAGGGGAACCAATGTCATGGCTGATATTAACTAAGAGCTGGTAACATTTCCACAGGAAAAAAAGATGGCTGTAATTCCATCTCTACCCTGATTTCTCTCTTTTTCCTTCATGCCCAGTAAAAGGAAGTGAGGTGTACCACCTGCTCGTCCCATCGAGGTGTTACCCAGAATCAGAGTCAGGAGAAAAGCACCTCATAAAACCACTCTGACAAATAAATCATATCCTGGGGACCAGGTGAGAATTAAAAAGCTGTATACTAGGGAGCTGCCAAAGAACTGATGGTCCTCAAGTTACACGGAGCTCAGTAATTTGTTCTTTCATTTAGAGAGGATGCACATAATTCTCTTGTAAGGAAATGAAATCATATTTTTGTGTTGGATCAAATTATTCAGAAATCTGGACTGAAGAAAACATACAGACACATTTGCTTAATGTTAGGTTTTGGGGGGTTTTTTGTATGAGGTATATTTGTACATAGTCACTGAACCAGCTGGAATTGAACACTTGGATTTTCACAGGTAATATAAGCTGACTTCAGCTTCTGTCTGTGATCTCCAAGCCTTGGGAGAGCAGCTGCAGAACACTGCTTCCTCAATTCTGATACCTTCAGCAGTCAGGGACATGGCATTTTAAAGCCCTAATAAATGCATCTGTAATTTTTCTCTCAGAGGATTAGGAAAACCGACTGATTTGAGAGTGACTCAGCAGTTTCCACCCTCATCTTCAGCCAATGCCAGGCAGCTAAGATTGAGAAACAGATTCAGAACTCACACCTCTCTCAGAGCTGGGTGGCTCCCTTCCAAACCACCAGCTGTTCTTTCTACTTTCTTTTCTGTTTTTTAAAGCAATTTGAATCAAATGCTTCAGAACCACATATAAGTCTCTTTTTCCTTGTCCCAAACATTGGGTATAACCCTGGACTCTGTTCTGAGGCCAGAAGTTGCAAAGAATGGGGAAGGTTGAGTAAATTCACCTTTGCCCACCAGAAACATCAGCTGTGTTCCTCAGCACCCCAGCCTTCCTCTCCTGCAGAAAGAAACAATGCCCAGGCAAACCAAGGGAAGGCCCTGCCATACTCAGTGGCTTCAGTCACACATGGGTCTAAAATCCCATTCCACAGAATTGAAGACAATTTGAAGTCATTACCATTTCTCAGCAGCTCAAATTCAATCCTGTTGATGGTGAGCATGAGGTTCATTTAGAGAGAAGAAAATTGTGTTCAGTGGAGAGTCAGGATGCTGGATGGTCTCTGCCATTTCCCCAAAGAAATCATTTCAAACTTCATGCCACCGCTGTTAACCAATCTGTCTATAAAATAACTTGGTGTTTTTAGTGCTGATAGATTTTCAAATATACAAAAAATATGTGTTTGGAGGCAAAAAGAAAAACTTCACTTCCATTGCTTTCTAGGTCATAACATTTCACATTTGATATTCACATTTGATTCCAAATATAGACTGTTGGCCTGATCAACACTCACACATTCCATCGAGCGCATCCTTCTCCATGCTGCTGAGAACTCTAGAAGGCTTACCCTCCACCCACTTCCATCCTTCTTATCTCTCTTAAAGACATGTGCTCAGATGGTGGCATTTCACTCACTAAGCAAGGAAGCACTTTCAGTATTCCATGCTAAAATTAAGCACATTTATTAAGAACAACTGTGGGAAGAAAATAGTCTTTTTTTATGTTTAAGTTAGAGAAAAGGGGGTTCTAACCCTACCTAGAGCAGCACACATACACTCGTATTAGAATAGGCTCTCAGTGAAAAACTAAATCAAACAATAGATGTCTATTGAGTACCTTCTATACCCAGGCATGGGGCATATAGAGGTAAACAAGACTGTCATAGTGCCAGACTTCATGGAGCTTACAAACTAGCAGAGAAGCCAGACAGTGAACAAGAACTCACAGAGTGTTCAATATTGTAAGAAAAAGTTACAGGGGCTCCACGTAATTTACTTTTTTGAGAAACCCCCTAACTTTTTTCCTCTGGGTGTAAAGTAAACAGATAGCAATCGTAATAGACCCCATTGTGCCTTTGTGGACAGATTCTCATCTGGCACATCTCCTGAAAGCCACGCACATCTTCAGACTTCGTTGTCTTGTATCCACATAGATACAAATATAGATACATGTGCTCCATAGATGAGCGAGATAACGCAGGCTTCTACCTGCAGCAAGGCTAGTGTGGAGAGCTTTCTCTCAAGGGTTTTGCTCTCAGATTGGATCCACATGCCTCTTTACAGCTGCGTTTTTCTGAGTATGGAGGGAGAGGGGAGCTCCAAACTCAGGGAGGTTATAATTTAGGCCCAGCAAGATCCTGCAATTCTGGAGCTGAGGTGATGTCTTAGCTATCTCCCCTCTCAGGAACTCTCTGATGGAACCAGAACTCAAGAGCCTGTTCTTGGAGTAGCATAGTTAGGAAAAAGCCCATAAATGGACTAAGTATAGCTAAGGGTGGAGAGTCTATGCAATATCCAGCACTCTTTTCCCAATTAACTGGCAGTCTTTAAAATTCACACAGAGCATATCATCTTTCCTAAATGGTTCACACTCCAAGACATAGCAAAGATCTTATGATGGAACATCATACACAAATACGTGTCCATATAGAAATTCTTACCTTCGTAGACTGTCAATGTTATGAACTGCTCTTTAAATCCCATTAATGGTGGCCTTTTTGTGTTTGTCATGTGCAGTACATTTCTGGATTTGGGAATGAATGTGCCTCAGAGGACCCTCGCTGCCCAGGTGCCCTGCCAGAAGGACAGGTATGAGTGAATAGAATATTAGCTCAAAGAGCTCTGAATTGTAGAAATGAATGACCAGCCCTTAGGGCAAAGTACTTCTACCCACCATGGCTCTTATAATTTAGCCTGTGAACCATCTAGGAGTTTCACAAATCAATAAGAGAATTGGGATACAGAACAATGACAATACAAACATTCAAGTTGGACAGTGGTTACCTATGGCAAAGTACCCAACCCACAATAGTAGACTAAGTGTAGAACTTTCAGGAGGATCCCCTAGGTCTAGGGTTAGGGGGATTTCTTGCAGTCCCCTTGAAGAGCATAAGATATGACAACAATGAGAAAATAATCAGTCCTAAAAAATGTATGCACAAAGATGTTCACTCTAGTGTTGGTTACAATAGCAAAAATATGGAAAACAAAAATTTTTTCCAAATTTTTTGAGGAATATTTCATGGCATGAAAAATAAATGCTCAAAATAAAGTATTTCCTCTTAAAAAAACAAAGTCCTGATTATGCAGGACTACACATATCATAGGGTCCTTATTTTGGAGGATAAGAATAGAAGAAAATATACTAATATGTCAACACTGGGTTATTTCTGGATGATGAGATAATGGGTTATATTTTATAAATTTTCTGCAATAAGCATGTATTAGTTTTCTAATCAGGGGAAAAAGTTACCTAAAAAATTTTGGGGTTGGGGGTGGTCATGTGCAGTGGCCCAGAGCATCCAGGACAAAGTTCCCCCACTGAGTTGCTTGGTGGGAAGGTGGGATGCTTTTCTGATTGGAGTGATGTTATTTACTGCCTCCTTTGTTTTAGAATAATCCTCAAGTCTGCCCCTACAATCTGTATGCTGAGCAGCTCTCAGGATCGGCTTTCACTTGTCCAAGGAGCACCAATAAGAGAAGGTACAAGGATTAGCTTAATTCTGACCTGTGACTGTGGGTGCTACGACTAGTACTAAGTGCTGCCTCCGACACCTGGGCCACAGCGTCCCAGGGCTGCCCAAGATCCTGCTTCTCACAGGCTGTGCTCTGGGTCATAGTCACAGGAGGATGGGCCTCATCACCCATTAGAATCAAGCTACTGGTAGAAGAAGGTGAGACAGCAGCTACACAGAGCCTGGAAAACACACACATCCAGCTCCACTTACAAATTCTCATTTGTACTCAGAAGGAAATGTTCCCGATAGTCTGGTCTTGCCCTAAGGATTTAATTCTGAATTTTGAATTCCAGTTGAATTTTGGACTTTGGTATACCTTTTTTAAAATAATAATTAACTCATAATTATAGAAGTTTCAGCACAATATCTTCCTCAGCTGACTAGAAGTATTATGTTCTTTGCAAGAAAATGTTGGATAATCCAAGCTTGGGTAGTCGAAAGGTTATGTACTATGGCCCCTCGTGGTTTGAATTAATAAGGTTTTTATTCTTTGGAATTTGCCTTTGCTGGAAACCAGCACATTCATTAGCACAATGTGTCATGTTCCACGTTTGCCCTAATCCTACGAGCCAGGTCAATGACCTCTCGCTCCCTTGATTAACTCCTAGGGGGCGGGTTGCATGCAGTAGGTGTTGTGGTTTGGGGAAAGGCAGTAAGTGTTGTGACTTAAACAAGTGGTGTCTAATTGTGGGAATTTTAAGTTGGGCATCTGTGAAGAGGGCTGCTGCTGATACTGGAGATTGCGGAGGAGGGCAGGCGGTCTTGTATTGCCTAGTGGAAGGGACTGGGTTTATCTCCACAGAACCCCCCTCAGAAGCAAATGAGATAGTGACTACAAAAGCACAACAGACCACACAAATGATACATCGTTCACCTTAGTGGTTAATCATGCCCATTCTGGAGTGAGGCCCCCCAAGTTCAAATCGTGGTTCCTTCTCTTTCCAACCGTGTGACCTTGGGCAAGTCATTTACCCTGTCAGAGCCTTTGGTTCATTTGTAAAAGAGGTAGTGGTCGTATGTATTTCATAGTTGTGGTGAGGATTAAAGGAAAGAATGTGTGTAAAGTGCCTGGCACATTGCCTGGCACATGGCGAATGCTCAATTAACATTAAGTATAGTGATCATTATTATTGCCACCATAAGAGAGTTTCTCCCTCCTATGCAGGGTATCCCTAGGAGGCTGTCAGAGAACCGAGTGTGAGATATGGCAGGTGCTGTGCTACTGGTCAATATCAATATCACTTCTCTCTGGATAGATATGTACATGAAGGGAGGAAGAGAGAGTTTTCCACACTTGTCAAAAATAAGGGGTTAATTCTATTGCTGTTTAATCATCTCTATCTCTCTCTGCAAGCCCAAATAGTCAAAGTAAAGTAAGCACACAGACAATTCCTATCCCTTTTAATTTATGACAACCTGGCCTCCATGACTATGTTCTTGACTTTATGGCCCATTCACTAACGGGACACCTGGACGCCAGATTCTGCTGCCTGCCCCCATTATTCAGCAATATCTTCAGCCAGCAGGAGTCGAGCTCTGTTCCAGGAGGCTGAAAAGGAGCTGTTGGCATTTCATTAAGAAGCTGGCACCATTCCCTGAAGTTGAATTAAATCTCTATCCAGGGCCATGTGGTGCTGCTTGGGGAGTTTTATAAACTCAGCTGAAAAACCAGGGACACTAGGCATGGCTCACTCATCTGTTTAGAACTCTCCAAAGATATCCACAAGAATTTTGTGAAAATGCTCAAAAATCCCCAGTGGGAAGACAAAACTAGCCTCATCCATAGGTGAGCAAGCCTAGAATTCTTATAGTCAGTACTCATTTAAACCACAGAGTGCAGGGCGCCCACAGAACTATAAGAGATTATATCTATCAGGGATTAATTGTTATCAGATTAGTTAGCTGATCCCTTAGGTCCTGAGAAGGTAAGAGTCAGGATAGAGAATGAGGAAAACTTGGCCCATCATAAAAACCCAGATGATTAGGGATAGACAGACAATTCAACACACATCTAATAGTAAGCACCTGCTAAGTGGTGGGCATTCTGGGTACATAAACTCTGAATCCTCACAACAATCCTAGGACATAAGGATGAGGAACATAGGATCAAGAAAGTTTTGTAACTCACCCAGGATCCCACAGTTGGTTCTAAGATGCACACATGTGCTCTCAACGCCGTGTACTACTAGAAGCTGGAGAGGCTTAGTTTATGCATAGCCTGATATCCAAGGTCTGAGGTCACATCATCTAGAACTGGAGGAATCAAATGGAAACTGAACAAATCTGGCCCTTTTATCTCCCAAATGGTTCAGTAACCAGCTCCAGTCCCTGGGGGGCCAGGCCAGGCTGGTTCTTCTCCCTGAAGTAAACTGTCCTGGGGCTTAAAGAATCAGTCTGTTCAAGTAGGTCTGGGCTTCCATTGTCAGAAGTAGTGTTCCTCTTCCTTCTCTGTCAGGGTAACAGCCTCTGAAAGGACTTGGGTCCCTCTGAGTAAGTTTCAATGTCCCTCTCAACTTCTGGAGGGTTCTCCTTTTGGTGTCCTTCAGAGTTCCTTCATCAGCATCTTCTTTTCTTCCTAAATCCTGAGATACGGGTCCTGGCAGAGAGATCTTTGGCTCAGACCTTAATGTATACAGATAGTAAAACTTGAAAAAATAAGAAAGAAAAAAACAAAGCTATAAATGTACCCTAAGAAAACATGAACAGATAGGCTTATAATTTTAGAGTACAGAAGTGTTAATTTCCTAAACCTATGACAAATTAATATCAAAAAGACAAACAACCCAGTAGAATACTGGTAAAGGGCTTATACAAGTACTTTATAGAAAAATTACAAAGGGCCAATAAACATACAGATTCTTAACCTTACTCATAATAAAGGAAATACAGGATAAAAATAAGATGCTATTTTTTACCTATAAGGCCAAAATTATTAATAGTATTCCATATTTGTGAAGATGTGGGCAATCAGGCACTCTCCCACATTATTGTTGTGAGAAAAAAGTGGTACGATGATTTGGCAATTTTGCTCATATATGCATTGGAGATACCTGAGAGAATATACAATAAAATTGTTAACCTTGATGCCTCTGAGGAGTTTGGCCCTGAAGAAATTGAAGAAGAAAGCCATTTGCCTTTCGGGACTTTTTGAATTACTTGAATTATTTTTGCCTCTGGCATGTGTTACTTTTATAATTTTTAAAGAAAAAAATTGATTTATATTTCAAAAATACCAAAGAAACCACCCATATTCTCTCAATCTACGTCGGATTCATTGTCCTCACCTTCTAGAGCAAGGATTAGTATCCAATGACGTATACAAGCTGACGTTTGTCTATGGATTTTCCTGCACAGATATCTTTCAAGGTACTTCCCCTTCCTTTATAGTTGTCTTTGGGAAAGATGATGCTTCATTTGTTGTTAGTAGGGGAATAACTATGCACCAAGCCTCGATTTGAAGAGGGATAGGTGGAGAGGAAAGTGAGAAGATGCTGGGGCCCTGGACAGCAGTGGCTATTAAGTGATGCTGTGTCATTGCTTCTCACATTAAAGCCCACAGATCGTTGGTGACTTGAGCATCTTCCTGAGAGTACTTCCTGAGCCAGTCTGTGCGTTACTCATAACATCATCCTAAGACTTCTGTGTCCTTGTTTTCCTCCCAGCTGGCTGTATAGGATTCTACCTTCAGTTTCTCACAAGCCCTTTGAATCCACTGACCAAGGCCATGTCACTCACAACTGGGATGAAGTTGATCCTGATCCCAACCAGGTAACCTGGTCCTGTGAATTGGAGCATACCACATATCCAAAGCCTCAAATATAAATATTGAAGTTAAGCCTGGGTCTTTGAGAAATTAGTTTTAAAAAAAAACAAATGCTAAAGTGTGTCTATTTTTTTGCTCAAACTTGGGTGGGCATTTTGGAATTGATTGTGCAGGTGTGTGTGTGTGTGTGAGTGTGTGTGGGTATAAACTTGTGTTTTTCTAGCCTAATTGCTTCTTAGGTAGGCACAGATGTGGTCCAGACTCTGCAGGAGTGCCCTGGTGAGTTGGATGAATGGAAATTATATTCGCTGGTAAAAATATCTACATGCTTCTAGGTTTGTTTGTTTGTTTGTTTTAACCTAAACTTACCAAAGAATATAGAAAACACATTCAACACACTTACATATCTGAAAGAGGCCTCTGATATAGGGATGAGAGGCTGGTTGTCTGAGCCGGATTCTGTAAGTCTATTGTGGTGACAGATTGCTGTCACATTCTCTGCAGACCTAGCAACTTCCATTCCCTGCCTAAGAGTTCCTTCCTTTTGGTCTAGTGACCAGTGGGCTTTTATTCTGTGTATCAGTACTATTTACATACTCTGCTTTCAGTAATGAGACAGACCCAATGCTCTAATAGAATGGGCTCTATTTTTTTTCTAACCTTCCGAGAACCCCCGTGTATTCCCTTCATCCCTGCTTATAACAGGCATACAATGCAGGAAGAAAACAGCCTGGCTTTGCATCCCCACCCCTCTCCTTACCACTGTGTCTTTGAGCCTTGGTGTTTCACCTGAAAACCAGGATGATCACAACATCTGCCACACAGTGCTGTTGTGAAAAGTACATGAGAGAACAGATGTGAACATGCTTTGTACAGTATCAAGCATACAGGAGGCAAGAACCATGACTCTGAGACAGCCATTTTGATATATTCACTTAAAGCCAGTGGTAGTACACATAAATCTCAGAATTTATATTCAGGTAAATTTTTTCTTCATTTTATATTATTTTTCATACTGAGGTCCCCATACACCAAATTGGCAGAAAACATCTGTGTCTCAGTCTTGTTTGGGAATTGCTGGTTTCAAACAATGCCAAAGTCGGAGTGGGAGTTGGGCCTTGTTGGTCTTCCCTCACTGGGTAGTGTTGAGATGCCCATTGTTCTGCTACTGTCATGTCAGTTTTGGGCATGGAATCATCTGCAAGGCCACTTCTGGTCCTGTCGTCCTGGATCTGCCACACAGCCATTCCCTCCTTCTGGCAGTTGCCAGGGCGCAGGTTTAAAGTCCACACTGTGTTCAAAATCAACACAAATCAACCCCTCTGTCTCTCTCCCTTTCTCTTGCTCTCTCCTTGCCACAGCCCAAGGAAATATGCTGCCTCCCCTTGGCTTACCAAGACATTTTGTCTATACCTACAAATCCCCTTCCCCTAAATGCTTAGATTTTTTGTAGAACAAAAGCCAGAACAATTCATAGTCACCTTTGGTTTCCTGCTTCCTTCATCTCTTCCCTAATTATGGAAATCTTAGGGCATTAAGTACCTGCTTGACTGCTACTCACCCTGCTTCAGAAGGGAGGCATTCAGAGTGGAAAAAAAATGCGAGTCCACAGTTTGAAATATTATCCACCTCACCGCCATTTTGGACACAGGATATTTTGTCTAAATAACTGACGGTTAAACTTGTGTGAAGTTTAATGTATGAAACAGAAATCTTCCAGTCTACCACTGGTTTATATATTGCCTTTGAGCATATGGGAAAAAATCAGCCCCTGCTCTAGCCCTCAGCCCCACAGGCACAGTCCCCTGCCAAGACACAAGGCCAGGCTTTCAGTTCCTGCCCCTTTCCCCTTCCACCCGGCGGGGCCCTTGTCCAGGACACAATTGCACAATAAACCTGGGGAATTTTTCTTGAGCTTGTCCTTGAGTCTCACGTGGGCTCCTCATCCAAGCCCATCTTATGACCTTCTCTCCTGCACCCTGGCGTTAGGAATGCATCTGGCAGACCGTCATTTAATCCTCTACCTCACTCATTTAACCATTTACTTCCCTACACATCTCATAAAGGGCCATAAATCATTCTAGCCAAAGTCACTGTTTATTCTCTGAGAATCTGCTCCACGACTCAGTGGTTACAGCTCAAGTTCTCTAATTTCTTTCTTAGAGTTACAATAGTCGTACTCGTTTGTTTTTTGATTAATAAATAGACTTGACTGCTTAACAACAGGATTCCATCTTCCATTAGAACATATAGAGGATGGATACTTGTACTTTGGTAGGATTCCTGGTCAAGCTAAATAAATTAAGCATTTATTTTTATTTATTTATTTTTTTTAAAGATTTTATTTTTTCCTTTTTCTCCCCAAAGCCCCCCGGTACATAGTTGTGTATTCCTCATTGTGGGTCCTTCTAGTTGTGGCATGTGGGACGCTGCCTCAGCGTGGTTTGATGAGCAGTGCCATGTCCGCGCCCAGGATTCGAATTAACGAAACACTGGGCCGCCTGCAGCGGAGCGCGCGAACTTAACCACTCGGCCACGGGGCCAGCGCCAAATTAAGCATTTATTATAGACTAGCTTTGGAAGGTTGAGAGGGTATTTGGACTACAATAAGCTTTCTAATTATTTTCTTCAGGTGGCATAGAAAATCCCCAATTAAGTTTTTGACAGTTCTCTAAAGTAAAACCAAATCTCCTATTATACAAAGGAACAGGGTGGTTGTAAAATCAGCAAATAAGACAAAAATTAAGCACAAACAAAATTACCTCTGAGAAATCCCTTAAATCACCCATAAAATATAGGATACTTGGTTTTGTGTGTACTACCCTGTATGGTAATTCTTATGTATAGTAAATTTGAGAATGATTGAGCTAGACTAAAAAAAGGACTATAGGAAAATCCATAGGCAGAGGTTTGGGAATTCAAATCCTGGGACTTTTAAGATACTATCAAATAACTAGTGGTAAATGGGGTGGAGTGGGAAGTTCCCATGCCCCTGCCTGCTCATACCATCCACACCAGACATCTAAGCTTCTGTGGCCTTAATAGACTTGTTTGTGGTTGTCTGGGTAAGAGTGGAGCCTTACTTATTTTATATAATTTTATTTGGGGTGAGGGTTCGGTTTTAAACCTAACCTTTAAGGAAAATGCGTGTGATAGGACTCTACTGTGTGATGTGTAATATGCTTTTATTATATATTATTATCATCTTATGACTACTATCAATACGTTTTATTTAACATGAATACATTCCTTTATAATGATTATTTGAGGGGTATAGGTGGCTTATCCATGGAAACTAACTTCTTTCTGATAGAATTTTTCTGGTTTTGTCTTATTATGAAAATAATATATACTTATAAAAACTCAAATGATGTAGAAATTGACAAAGTAGAAAATGGAAGTCTCCATCGTAGGTGAGAGGCAAGTATGCCATTTGTGCATGTTGATTCATTATTTCATAAATCGTTAACATACGTTTTGAGACGGAAGTTTGACACAACTGCATTAAAAAGTCTGAGTTAACACAGAGGCATCAAAACAGCTTCATCAAGTTTCTGCTTGCTTTCTAGTAGATCCTCAGTACATATCTGTTTCCCACCCCTTCCCCATGTTTTCCATTCTAACCTTGCCTTGCGTTTCTCCTTGAACTTGTTACCCTTCTCCTGTTTTGAATTCCTTCAAACAGTTTCCATAGGGTGGCCACCAAATGAATTCCTTCTCCATTATTTCCCCTGCTCGTTTTCGACCTTGTGCTCACACACCTTGGGACAGATGTGCCCCAGAACTTGGTAGCGCCTCTGTGGCCACCAGCTCCATCAAGGTAGTGGTTTATCATCCTCCTGTTCTGTGACCTAGGCCGTCCTGCTTCCCTTGCCCTGCTACACACACCCTGGCTGTTCTTGCTGTATCTATCCTTTTTTCTTTGCATTTACACCTTCTGGACAAGTTAATGTCTCTTTCCAATTTTATGCCTCATTAATAACCACAGCAATCTGCATTTATCACTGTTCCCCTCTCATAACTTCTTCCAAATATGTACTCCAGACTCTCACTGAGAAAATTATATTTAGGTACTCAGCTGATACTTCTTCCCAGCTGAAGCCTGTAGAGTAGGTATGTCTTCACCTGTCACACACCAAATCAAATAGTTCATCAGCTTCACCAACTCCCCACATTAGTCATCTCTGGGAATTTGAAGACCTGAGAATTGTTTCCTCCAAGGGAGCATCATGGGATATGCTGTCATCACTGTCATCTTCAATACCCTCCCAGAAAGACTGGGGACGATGCCCCAAAACCTTCATTTTCTTTTAGCACATATTTAATCAATTGTCTAAAAATTAATGCAAACTCTTTTTGATGTTCAGCCTGTGGACATGGCAAGTTTAATCCTTTAATATCTCACACAAAAAATATACCTAATTTTGTTCATTATGCACCTTCCTCTAACTTCTGGAATCTCAGAATTTAAAGGACAAATTTGGATCCAATTTAACTGTGATTTTACAGATTTCAATGAGCAGTCTGAAATCAGCATTCGTCTTTAAGGGTCAGAGTCCTTTAAAGTTTGTCTTTCTTATATCAACATCCCTAACCTCTTGACTGTTGGAAAGTCAGATTCTTGACCCAGTTAAGCCTCAGCTGAGGAAATTGCCGTTTAGTTTTCAACCAGTATAATTTGGACCAAGTGATAAACCCCTCAAAGCTAATTAAAGACCACATCATAAAATTGCCTCTGCCTCCAGGACACACAAATTATCAAGAACATTTCGAAACAATACACCTTACAGGGTGTTTGCTGTCTAATTTGTCAAACTGTTTAGGTTTCCCCATTCTAAAAGCCCCTTCCCTCCAAAAGTGTCTTGGGTTTCCCACCTCTTTAAGCTTTTGTCCAAGTTTCTCCTATTCATAGACAGACTTCTTAAGAGGTCATCTAAACCCACTTTAACACCCATATTCACTCCTTAACATTTTGCGACTCAGCCTGCCCGGACCACTCTAATGAAACTATTTATACCTTCTTTAAACAACAATAATACAGCCCCCCACCATTAATACATTTTTATTCAAAATTTACGTAAAAGTGTCAGTTCCCAATAATCTCACCAGTGCAGAATTTACCGCTTCTAATGATTTGGTTTCTTTCTGTCCAGTCTTATTCTTTGTACGTATATGTAAGTAAATAAAGTCTGGGGTCCTATGTAGCTAGAGGCCAAAAGTAATTGAAAATAATTCCAATATTTATTTGCTTCTCCTGAAAACATTAAAGAATATTCAATATATGACCTAAAACTATACTTTTTAAAATCCCCTTTCCCCAATTTTTCCCAGACTCCAAACCTCTCACACCTCAAGTCCTCTCTCATCTCACCTCTCGTGTTTCCCAAGCTCCTCAGGCCTGGACCACTGGCTCATGGGTCACTTCCTCCTCCTCCCTTCTGCCTTTGGAAAACGACGCTTACAGAGTAGGTCCCCATCCCCTTTTCCTGGGAAACACACACATAACATTGATCTACATGGTGGGACTGGAGTTCAGTGGACTGAGATGAGTGGAATGGGCAAATCACAATTTTCCATGAGGAGCAGGGAAGAGAAGGGCAAGAGGCTGTGTATACTCTTATATTAATGCTCTTTCAAAAAAATCAGCTACAGGGGCTGGCCCCATGGCCAGATGGTTAAAGTTCTGCACACTCCACTTTGGCTACCCAGGGTTCGTGGGTTCGGATCCCGGGTGTGGACCTACTCTGTTCATCAGCCATGTGGTGGAGGCATCCCACATACAAAGTAGAGGAAGACTGGCACAGATGTTAGGTCACAGATGTTAACCTTCCTCAAGCAAAAGAAAACAAAAAAGGAGGAGGATTGGCGATGGACCTTAGCTCAGGGTGAATCTTCCTTACAAAATAAGTAAATAAATCAAATAAACAAACAAAAAAGTGAGTTACATATATATTTACTGAATTAAACTCATGCTGCAACAAAGTTTTACATTCTGGTTTTTTAAATTCAAACATCATATTTTGTGCCTTTTTCCATGTCTTTTTAAATTGCTTGAGTGTGGATAATATTTAATGTGGCATTATAATCCAATATATGTTTATAAGGTAATTTCTCTGTTGTCAGTTATTTAAATTGTTTCCGTTTTCACTAATATAAATCATCCAGGGCTAAATACAATCGTTTGCTCCTCAATGTCCCAAAGCCTGGAACAGTTGACTTCCCTCTTTACTTCCTGAATCTCTGAACTTTCCTGTGTTCTATGACATTGTACAAACCTACAAAATAGGTGATCTCCAGGGTCCAGAACTAGATGCTCTTGCCTCCTCCTTGTCCCAGTCACCCTCCTGAGAGATAAGGAAGTACCTCCTCTCTCCTGCTCCTCACTTCCTCGTCCTTGTTGTCTTTCTACCCTCTTCTTTTCTTCTCCTTCTTTTCACTCCCATCTGCCCCCTCCCCTTTGAATTAGTCTGCTAGGGCTGCCATAACAAAGTACTGCAGACTGAGTGGCTTAAACAACAAAGATTCATTTTCTCACAGTTGTGGAGGCAAGAGGTTCGAGAGCAAGATGTTGGCAAGGTTGTTTTCTTCTGAGGCCTCTCTCGTTGGCTTGTAGGTGGTTGCCTCTCCCTGTGTCTTCACTTCATCTTCCCTCTGTATGTCTCTATGTCCAAATTTCCTCTTCTGATAAGGACACGAGTCATATTGGATTAGTACCCACCCTAATGACCTCATTTTAACTTAATTACTTCTGTAAAGACCCTGTCTCCAAATACCGTCACGTTTTGAGGTTCTGGGGGTTAGAACTTCAACATATGAATTTTTAGGAGAAAATTCAGCCCAAAACACTCTCCCTCTGCCTCCTCCCCCTTTCCTTCCAAATACCAGTTAGTGATGCCCACTTTCATTGGACTCTCTTTGCCTTAGAGATGAAGGGTTAATTACTGTTGCTAAGAAATACCCAGTTTGGGTGAACTAAGAGGAGGAACTCCTTGAGTGGCAGAGGGTTTTTCTAGCCCACTCTGCTTCCCACCTCTCCCTCCTCCACAACCCCTCTCATATACGCAGACTTCAGCAGGCAGAATTATAGAGATCTAACTTCACCCACCATAACTCCAACCCAAAACTTAGTATAACCTGGTAGGCTACATCACAGGAAGTCAGTCCCATCACCTTGGGTTTGGAAGCCATTGTGGGGCTACTTTCATTGTAGAACCTCATTTACACTCTATCAACCTCTTCATCTCCCTCTTGCTATCTTCCACATCTCCCATATTTTACCTTTTAGAATCTAACAAATATCATTAATACCCATGACATTAACTATCACCTCTCTGCAATATGTTTTACAAATCTCTCCCCTAACTTTGAAACCTACTTTGGACATTGCTGTGTACTTGTCCCAATTCAACAGCTTCCATACTGAAGTCATCATAGTCCCATCCAAATTCTCTCCTCTTCCTGGCTTTTCTTTATTAGTGACACAACCATTCTTTCACACACCCAGATTTGAATCCTTAGAGTCATCTTTGAGAACTTCTTTCTTTCTCCCCATACATTGAATTAGGTTCCAAGTCCATAGAATGGTGATTCCCAAGTATACATAAGCATTACCAGGAGAACTTATTGAAAATGTAGATTCCCCAGACTCACTATCTAGAGATTCTAATTCAGTAGGTCTAGGGGGGTACCCAGGAGTCTCTCTAGGTGGTTTCCATGTATGTTGGCTCTGTTATACTCTCCTTCCTTTTCTTAACACCACCTGGTTCAGACCTCATTTCCTCTTATCAGTACTGTTATAATGGCTTCCTAACTGATCTGTGTTTCTTCCCCACCCTATCCCACACCTTGCTGCCAGATTCAGTTTACTATCTTGTCCTCTAGAAAACCTTTAAATCCTGCTGTGACTCCTCCCTGCCACTGCCCAACCAATCAATTGCAGATTCCCAAGACAGCTGATCAAGAACCTGCTTCACTATCATATCTTTCAAACCCTTTACTCTCTTCATGTCCTTTCCCTACCAGCTATATTGGAACTTTCACCATTCCAAAATAATACTCTAACTTTTCCTGTTTGAGTGCTTTATGCTTTCTTCTACCTGGAATTTTCTCTTCTTCCTTTGCTAATATCCACCCACCCAAATCCCACCCATAGTTTAAGACTCATCTTAAATACCACTTTCTTCATTGAACTGTTTCAATATTTCTCAGGGTATTTGACAGTGGGATCTATGTCTCCATCATCTTCAGATGGCCTGCAGTGTCCAGAACATGCCTCCTTCCAAACAGTAGAATCATAAGTATTTGTTGAATTGACTCCCTGATAGCTCAGATCCCGTCATCCTATAAATAGAATAGTTTGCATTTCCATAAATGCATTCACTGGTGTTTGCCAACAATGCAGTGCACATAGCCCTGTTCAGCCCTTGTGAACAGCTTGCTGGCTCTTTTTGCAGTACATCTCCATTAACTTGCCTTTCACTCCTTGGAAAGATGTTGGAGCTGTCTACAAACCAGATTCTTTCATTGTGTGTGTCGCTTATTTTTCATGTATAAGAATGTTAAATAGGCCCTGTGCCAGGAATTATTCCTGAGGGAACATTCCTGTTTGCATTTCTCTTCCAAAGTCATTTCTACTTATCCATTTTCTTGTTTTCCTATCAGAAAATGTCCACACTTCCAACATCTTCTGTAATAAGTTCCCTGACGGCAGAGACTGTCATGTTCACCTCCAGCACCTTGCATAAAACCTGGCATATGGAGAGGTTCAATAAGTCATTTGAATGAATTAATATAAGGGGATTAGACAAGAATGGAGACACTGAAGGACCTTAGCAGGATTCAGGTCTCAGGAGTCAGACCGGGCCAGGGCAACTCAGCGCTAGAGGAGCAGTTCAATAAGGGTCAGATTGGAAGACCAAGTATAACGCTATTACAAGAAGGCAAAGGCGCTGGCCTTGGGTTGACTTCGCGCACTCTGCTTTGGCAGCCCAGGGTTTTACCATTTTAGATCCTGGGTATGGACCCAGCACCACTCATCAAGCCATGCTGAGGTGGTGTCCCACATGCCATAACTAGAAGGACCCACGACCAAAATATACAACTATGTACTGGGGGTCTTTGGGGAGAAGGAAAAATAAAAATAAATAAATAAAATCTTAAAAAAAAAAAAAAAAGAAGGCAAAGCCTGGGTTCAAGAGCCAAGGAGATTATGAATAATTTGAGAAGCAGATCAAGACAGGCTGAGATTAAAGGGCTCAGGGTGTAGGTTATTAAGAGAGGCTGAGAGAGTGTTGGCATCAGTTCTTAGCAGAGAAAACTGCTCTAAACCATCCACTTTTTTCACTTCTAAAATAGAGATGATAATAATCATAGGAGTCTCAGAAGGTTGTTGTGAGAATTAAACGTCATCCAACAAATATTTATTGAATGACCACTCTGTTTCATGCTGTATGCTAGGTGCTGAGTAATGGATGTAATGCCTTTAGCTTTATACTCGAGGGCAAGGTCAAATGGAAATCCAGGCTTCCATCCATGAAAAAATGTTATACAAATCCCATGAAGGCTCATCTTTTTTTGTAGCCTCATGAAAGACTTGAAAGTCTAAATAAAGTACAGAACTTGAATCCTCCTTACCTGCGCTCTCGCCTATTACCTCAAAAACTCCAATGAGTCACTCAAAGCCTGATTTCTCTCCAAATAAATCATGCTGCCTTTATCCTCAAATTGATAGATTTGCTAAAGAATTTAGTGAACCACTGTGTTATTTTATTCACCCCTCCGCCTATCTAGTCTGGACTGAAACTCACTGTAGAGTGACCTTGGGTGTCTCCTAGCCATAGCTGCTGCTAATAATGGCTTACACATTTTGATCGCTATTGCATTTACAAGTTACTTCTGAATTCTCAGATGAATGGCATTGACTTCTGATGATGTGTCTACTGCTAGCTAGCCAGTGTTGTTGAGAGTATCTAACTCATCTAATCTAGTTGAGTCCAAGGCAATTTTGAAGGGAATCTCAGTAAATCAAAGAATCTCAGTGTTGAAAGGGATACTTGGATCATCTAGTCCAAATCCTGGTCTTCTGACTCTGGAAATACTGAGGCTAATTCTCTGTTTAACTTTTCATCCTTGAGCATAAGTTTCAAATCTTGATCATTAAATGTTGCCACTGATTCTCTGTCTTTCTCCTTTGGCAACCTTGAAGAATTTTTAAGTCTAACTTTGGACTCCCTTGAAGATATTTTTCAAGTTATTTTTGACTACTTGATTTATAGTAGATAAAAGTTTATTTTCCAATGGAATTTGCAGAATATAGGTGGAAAATATGTAAAGCAATGGTAAAACTGAAAAGGGGAGTATAAAAATCTACAATTATAGTTGGAAACTTCAACACCTCTCTCTCAACAGTTGATAGAACAACTGGACAGAAAATCAGAAAGAATATGGAAGAATTGAGAGGTTTTCACATATATAAAGAACTGACATATTTTAGAAATAATCTTTGGACTTTTAGAAACATTTGTCAATTTACTAGCTATTGCCTAAATGTCATTTTGACTTCCAAAAACTCACAATTTTGCTTTAGTCTTGTTCTTTGAGATATTAACAATGTTCTCAGTGCCTTATACTTATTGATTCATTCAATTATTCAACACTGACTTATTAACAGCCACTATAGTCAACACATTGTATTAGGTACTACAATTGATTTCATTGTTTTTGAAATATTTAATAATTAAATTCTGTGTGGGGGGCTATTTAGCAATAATATATGGTATGGATAAAATACATTGTTAAAAAGTTATAGGACTAAATCAGTTAACAAGCATCCTTTATCACTTTCAGAAGCTCTTCTCTGAAGAGAATTATAGAATTATAGTTTCTCCAGCAGTCCATTGTTACATGTAAGAAAAAACACAATCCAGAAAGAGAAAATGATTTGCCTGAGGTCACAGAGTAAATGGGAACAGAGGCGGTAACAGAAGTCAGGTCTCCTGCTCAGCCCAATGCACAGCCCCCTTGGACTGGCCTTGACTCAGAGGGTCACTGCTCCACAGCATGCAATTAAGCTGAACATCTAGCTTTAGTAGGAGATATTTCTATCCTCCATTCCATGGACTCTTCTTGATTATCCTCTCCCCAAATCTCCCTCCTCACCTTCAACAAGATTTCACATCAAAGCCCCTGACCCATATCTCTTGCCTGAAGATCCAAAGCTGGCTTCTTGTGGGTATTGGGTTTATCAGAACCACCTTGGGGTCTTTATTATCCTTCATAATATGCTGAATATAGGCCCTGTATGATCTGCTGCCATCAGACCCAGCAGATAAATTACTCCTTTTTCTATACCATGTCCACCATTTGAAGGGCATCACTTTTTGCATTAGACAAGGTTCTTCAAGGCCACTGCCTCATCCAGGATGTGGGCCCTATTGAAGGCATGTTTCTGACATCATCATGTAGATGCCCTTCACCTGCCACCCCAGGCTCTCTCTCCTCATGACTTGAGGGCTGACATGCTACAGAAGACTGAAAAACTGACCAGCAAAAGCTTAATCAAACCAACCCATCAGCTCCTCTGGTTCAGTCATCCCCACTCACAGAAGACGAACCTCTTCTCCAGGGGCCAGGACTTTATTTCTACCAACAACAGGTATTTTAATTTTGGGAAGATCTACAAAGGTGTTGTCTCAGTGCAACAAAACAGGCAGTGCTTCCCCTCTTACTGGGATTTCTCCTCTCTTTTTCTCCTTTCTTTCTCTTTTTAGGTTTGTTTCTTAGACTTGTATTATTTAACCATCCTGGCTATTTGGTAACTGGCACGTCACTGCCATGTCTGGCCCAAGTTACCATAATTTAGTTGACTAATTAATTGGTTGGTTGGTTGATGGAGTGGACTTTTCTGAACAGGATGCTCGGTTCAGCAATACAAGAACCACAGAATCTCTGAGTTGGGTGTGCTGATTCTTAAACTGCACCTGGATATTAGAAGACCCTTTATACAATATCTATACCTGGGCCCCACTTCCACAGATTCTGATTTAATTTGGTCTTGGGTCTCAGAGACCCTCAAGGTGATTCTCATGGGTAAACAGGGTTCAGAATCTCTGGATGGATCTAAAAGTTGCCCAGCCAACCCTTGATCTGATACTTAAATTCCTTTCATTGGAAAATCTAGAATGATGACTCTTCCTGGAACCAAGATTCTAGGTAGTATTCTCTTCCAGACAACCTTCCTGGGTATACAAACTCTGCACTGCTACTATACAGGGAAGCAGCGGGTAATGGTTGATAGTAGACTAGAACCTCCCCTCAAAAAGCCAGCGGTGCTTAGCTGTGGCCCTTCCTGATGTCAGGGGAATGAGTATCTTCCTAGGTCAATGGTTCTCAACCAGGGGAAATTTGTCCCCCAGGTGACGTTTGACAGTGACTGGAGACATTTTTGGTTGTTACAACTTGGAGGAGTGCTACTGGCATCTAGCAAGTAGAGGTCAGAGATGCTGCTAAATATCCTACAATGCACAGGACAGGCCGCACCCACCCAACAAAGAATTGCAAAATGTCAATAATACCAAGGTTGAGAAACCCTGTCCTAGATCCTTGCTCTCCAGTTCCCCTTCCTCCCCCAGGAAATAGCATCTTTAATGAGTTGGTCCTAAACCTTTTCCTTCTTTCTGAAGCACGATTTCAATAATGTTTTTCAAATGAACATTTTACATCCTTTTTAAGTAGACCCAGAATGTGATAATCCTGCTTTGCTTTTAAGAAATATAGGCTGCTGCCTGACTGCGTATGTCAGACAGGCAGGATAATCCCAGCACCGCCTTTGCCACTTGCTGCTTCTTTCCCGCATGGCCACCTCTCTGAAATACAGAATGAGCTGTGCGCATGAGCTAATGGGGGCCCTGCCCCGCCTGCCTTGACCAGGCACTGCAGCCAGTGGAGTCAGCCCTTGGGATGCAGGTCATTCCATGAGATGTTCTGAGGCCGCTAGGTTTATCAGCTACCAGCTTGGTGGGGTCAGGCCTGCTGCCAAGTTGATTAATAAGTGCTGGGCTGACACTTCCAGTAGGGCCTGGAGCTGCTGATTTTTCTCCCCACTTTCTTCGATCATTTCATTATTAAATTAAAGGTTGTTGTGATTTAAACTGAACCGTCAGGCAACCTGGGGACAAACGCGGGGTTTGGTGAAGAAATTGAACCTGGTGCTACATTTACCAAATCCAATCTCAGCTGGGTGCTTTTTCATTCTCTTAAAGAAATAATTCAAAATTCCAAGGGCTGGAAGTAGAAGTAGAAGCTTCCCCTGCAGTGTTGGGAGCCCACACAGAGAGGCTGGCATGCCAGGAAAGGGAGCTGATTATAAATAGCATGAAAAGCAGCATCAGTCAAAACTCACTGATATGCCGGAGCAAAATGTTAAAAGAAACAAACAGCTTCTGAAATAAGAAGCAATGATCTTTTTTTAATTTTTGTACCTTAAAGTGATAAAGAACGAAGACAATATATATACATACAGGTTAAAAACACACACGCACACCACAGATACACACAGAACCCAGCTGAGCCTCTTTAAGGCAATGATGGATAATTATTAAATTTAAAATAACAAAATCACAAGTAGAGCCTTCTAGAGGGAGCAGCTGCCCTTTTGCTGTGTAATCGATGGTATTTATTTAAAAAGTCTTTGATTTCCCCTTGTGAAATAATTTTCCTGTATGTGCATTTTTTTTTTCCAGCTTAGATGGAAACCATTTGAGATTCCAAAAGCATCTCAGAAGAAAGTGGACTTCGTGAGTGTAAGTCAATACTATCCACACCTTCCCACTGCTCTCCTCTCTTCCGCGGTGAGTGATCCAGCCATTTGCAGGCTGAATGCCAAGCAGAAGCAGCCTTCGAGGCAGGCAGCAGAGACAGCTCCACCTGCCTCTGTTTTCGGGGGCTAGCTAAGGGATGTCTTACTTACCAGCACCATATGGCCCCTGACACCAAAGGGCACCCGTAAGCTGTTTACAACGTCTCCACAGGCCAAAGGAAATTGAGCACTTACCTACCTCAGGTTCCTTTGTATTTGGTTAGAATAGGGGTTCTTAACCTTTTTGTTCCATAGTCTCCTTTGATAGTCTGGTGAAGCCTGTGTTTTTAAAGGAATAAAATAAATGATACAAAATTACAAAGAAGCCAATTATATTGAAATGCAATGATAAAAATATTAAAATAACTAATTTAGTATGGTTTATGGTAATAGACATGCTTTCTTATTAATGCAGTAAATCACAAGATCTACGAAAAGATCTAATAACTATGGTTATTAGAAGTATGAGCATAAACGATATTTTGGGATATCTATAACAAACGGAATGTAATATAAAATATCCATGTTTCTATCAGTGAAAAGGTTACAGGCATTTCTAATGTCGCTGTGGTTTGTTGCTCACATTCACATTAATTGAAGGAAATGATATATTTCAGTCAGAGATTAGTGAAATAAATGCATAATTTTTTTTCCCATCCAAGTTCACAAACTGCCCGAAATGGATCCCTGGGCTAGAATCGCACCATCTAAGGGTGGCACTCGAGTTAGTACAATGCTAAGTGGAAGCTCTGCTTGGTAGTTATAGGTGCTGGCAGTATTGGAACACCTGTGCTCAGAGCAAAGCCTGTGCAGAGGAGGAGAAGGGGAGCTATAAGGAGGTGGGGCTCAAAGAAGCCAGTGGAGGGTTCTGCAGATCAACCTCAGCTCATGACTTACTCAGGGAGAGTCCAGGTACCCAGCCTTAGTCCAGATTGTTCGCATCATGTTGAATTCCTTATCCAGATTAAGTGCTCCAAGCTCTGTGCAGACTCATCTAAATAGGCCCCAAACTTGCAAATTGTGTTGAAATACAAAAAGAAGTCTCCCACCCTGTGTGAATTATGGCTGTCTGGAGGAGCAGAGCTCCCTCCTTTCGGTCTCTCCATCTGCAGGTTTGGGACCGAGGGCTGTTTTCAGGGGGCCCATGTCTTCAGGTTTCTGGGACTGTGGATTATCAGCAGAGAGGATTATGGTTGGTCAGAATGCTTTCCTCTGCACTATTCAATTATTAGAGATTATCAGAGATTATCAGAGGTTAGGACTGACCCTATTCATAAGCAGAGGGCTGCCCACATAGTGGGGTGTATGTGAGGAGTATTCACTGGTCTCTAATGCTGCAACCTTCCTCTCCAAGTCTCCTAGGTGCCTGATTTTACCTCGAAAGGAAATTCTCCTTCAGGTTGATCTTAAACACCAAACAGATAAAACGCCAAGTAACGAATTGATGTTCTGTGAGGACATCTGATGGTCCTAAAATCTAGGGCCATGGCTAGCAACTAGGGTGAGCCACCACCTACCAAACATGAGTCAGTAAATTCCAGGATCACCAGAGGCAGCCTGGATCCCAAATGTCCCACTGGCCCCAAAGGCAAGACCCTAGTGGAACCTTGCCTCATGCTCTCAGGGACCAGGAGGAGGGCTGGCGTCTCGGACACCACTCACATTCACCCTTCCCTCTCCTGTGGGTCTCTCCCAGGGCCTGCATACCTTGTGTGGTGCTGGGGACATCAGGTCTAACAATGGGCTTGCCATCCACATTTTCCTCTGCAACGTCTCCATGGAGGATAGGTAAGTGGCTCAGTGCTGGTCAGGACATCCCCATTCCCCAAGAGCTGTTGGCCAGAGGGCGAAGGCTGGGTTGTTGTTGTGGTTGTGGTTGTTGTTGTTGTTATTTTTTCCACAAAGCAATGTTGATATACATTTATTAATAATAATAAGTGAGCATTTCTATCTTGACTGACTCCTGTGACATAAACAAGAATGTCACATAGCAATGCAAATAGAAAAGGGACAATGGGGACAGGAAAGCAGGAGTGGTCCAAGTGGCATTTTGACTTTATCCAGGTTTGGGTCAGAATATCCTTAATTTCTAAGGCTCCCCAGGGCTGTTTTTGAGTCCAAAGTCACACTGCATGAGCAGCCTTTAAGGCCACCTGTTGGTGACAGGTCAAACTGACAGACTTTGGCTTCAGCTAATAACTTTGTGTAAGCTTAAAGTTCCTAAATAGAGGAGCTTATTAGGTTTTTTTTTTTTTTTTTTTGAGGAAGATTAGCCCTGAGCTAACTACTGCCAACCCTCCTCTTTTTGCTGAGGAAGACTGGCCCTGAGCCAACATCCTTGCCCATCTTCCTCTACTTTATATGTGGGACGCCTACCACAGTATGTCTTTTGCCAAGCAGTGCCATATCTGCACCTGGGATCCGAACTGGCGAACACCAGGCCGCTGAGAAGTGGAATATGTGCACTTAACTGCTGCACCACCGGGCTGGCCCCTAGATTTTTTTAAAATCAGGAAACTATATGTAAATGGCATTGTTGCCTTTTCTTTGAGAAGCAGAACAGCATGGTGGTTTTGCACACCACCTCTGGAACCAGACCATTGTGTCCAAAGCCCAATCCACTCTTCCTGGCTGAGTGATCTTGGGCAAGTCATTTAACTTCTCTGAGCCATGAATCAGGGCCAAGATCACACCCCTAGCAAGGCACTGGAGATATCCCTTTGAGTACACCCTCACAGCAAGCACTTCCTCTCTCTCTACCTGAGCCACACTAGGCTTCATTCAGTTCCTTCAACCTGCCACATGTCCTCCTGCCTCAGAGTATTTGCACGTGCCTTTCCTTCTGCCTGGAATGTTCTCTCACCTCCCCAAACCCTTGCCTAGATGATTCCTTCTGATCTCAGGTTAAATGTACCTTCTTCAGGGAAGCCTTTAGACTAGATCAGCTCCATCATTCTTTCATTCCTCTGAACTTGACTTTCACAGTGCCATTATGGTTTGCGATGATATAGTGCTGTAATTGTTTGACTGCTATCTGACTTCCTACTAGACTCTAAGGTCCTTGAGGGAAGAAATTGGGTCATTTTGGTCACCGTGTTATACCCAGCACTAAGCCTGGCACGTAGTGGATACTGAAAAATAAATTGTGAAGGAAACTAATTTGTCTGGACAGTGTTAAAATAGAAAATCACAGGAATTATTCTATATGTTTCAGATGTTTTTGCAATTCAGATGGGGACTTCTTGATTGGTAAGTTTTGAAGATTTCAGACCCCTTCACTGTTTACTGATCCCTAGTCACAAGCTGCTTTTTAATTTTATATGTATTATTTTCCTTCATCTTTCTATTTGTCTTGTTTCGTGCAATATACAGACTGAGGTCTAAAGGCAGCTGGTGTTCTGGAAAGGATTCTCAGTGCACCTAAAGCCCCTACTCTGTCCTGGGCCCTCTGTCTCTGCCCATTTCTGCTCGGCCTTTCTGATAAGGGAGATCTGGGCAGCTGAAAAGAAACGAAGAGTAATACCAACATGTGATTAACCTAAGACAACTCAATTTGCCTTCAGACTCACCCAAGAAAAGACCATCTGTCATTGATATCTGCAATTTAAATACAAATTTTCATGAGACTATCTAAAATGGAATGTCTATTAGAGATTTCTCGTCTGCCTATTCTTTTGGATGGTTTTAGTACCAATATTTTGGAGTGACCATTTTGTTGCAGACATTAGACGTGCAAATGCCAGCCTCCTACTGGAACTATCAGAAATAGGTGATTTTCCGTGCTATTTCTGTGGCCCTTTTGGGTTAATTTACAGAATTGTGCATATACAAGCTCCTGACCTGGTAACCAAGAAAATGGCAGAGTCAGTTTTTTCCTTCACATTCTTCTAGTCAAATAGCTAACCTAAGTTGTCAGGATATATGTTGTCCCACCTGAGACTCAATAAAGCTCTTTTCATTTGGAATGGAAAAGTAAATGCAGCCCTTAAGCCTTTTACTCTTCATGAAGTGGTTCTTTCATGAAAAGAGTTGCTCACGGCTGCCCTGTCTTTTTTGTTAGTTCCTCAAAAAGGGAAACTTCTCATTTACACTGAGTTTGGCAAGATGCTTGTGCAGCCCAACGAGATCTGCGTCATTCAGGTTGGTGTTGTGTTCCCTTCTCCCTGCTTCTCCCTAATTTGGGAGCAATCAGATGTTGCAGCTGCTACTAACTCCAAAATTTTCCAACTTTAAAATTCCTCTGTCATGTCTGGGCAATGGGGAGGGAGTTTGAATTACATAGAGGGGTGAGCAGGCTTGGGTGCCTGCTTTGTTTTAAAATAGCACACAATCACCAAGGAAAGAGCATTGTCAATTTGCTTTCCTAAATATTTAAGGACACTCTGGATAAGACACTGGATGGGGGTGGAGGGCAGTGAAGATGGATTTCTTAAAAATTTGGCTAAATCAGGGTACTGTTATGTCTGAATCCAGTGAGAGAATAGACTAGAATTGGTGTGCATCACAGATGTGAGTAGGAGTTAAATTATTCTTTCTAACTCATCTTTGAGTTGGTCACCTCTCAAACATAGTTCAACAGATTACGGCTTTACTCATGCATGTAGGGCCGGCTGTGGCTCTGGGTCAGCTTCTTTATTTGGGATTTGGGAGGGCACACCAATGTCTGCTTCCTGTTCCAGAGAGGAATGCGGTTCAGCATAGATGTCTTCGAGGAGACCAGGGGCTACATCCTGGAGGTCTACGGCGTCCACTTTGAGTTGCCTGACCTGGGACCAATTGGTAAATCTTCACTACAAGCCCCTAAGCCTGGCTTGAGATATAGAAGACAGATAATTGCATGAAAGTTAAACATCCTTCTCCCCTCATTATCTCACTCAAACTTCAACTTTTCTCTCTAGACAACTTCTTCTCTAGATCAAGTATAGTTGAGAATTTCAGAAACCTATTGAAGCTCTCTGAGCAATTCCAGGCATTTTTTTCAGACATCTAAGTTCAGGGGCTTCATCAGTATGGCTGTCCGACTGATGAAATGAAATCTTCATTAATTAGCTCATCAGTGCATCAATACTTCAGCTCATCTCAGCACCCTTGTTGTGCTGAGGGTAATGACAGAAACCTCATCAGGGGTAACACAAACTGCTTCCATGAAGTACAGGCATAACAGAAAATGACCGAAGGCAACCCGTTATAAATTTCTCTCTAGAATAGTATATAGGCCATTGGAGAACAAGACAGTATCTAATAGATTTGTGGTTGTTACAGTGTATGCCCTAAAGGATGTAAAAACTTGGGTCACTGTGGGCCAAGTCACCAGAAATAGCTTCACAGAAGAGATATTTAACTAATTCTTGAAGAAAAGTTGAAGAAAAAGAAAGAGGAAAGAGGCAGCTAATGGAGAAGCATACAAGTGGGAATAAGCTTTGTGAATGGGAGAGATATCATTTTCTTAAGTCAATAGGTTGTATATAGACAATAAAGTGGGGAAAACCACAAAAATGGCAGGGGATCTATTCCTATGGAAAGGGGAAACAGACTGAGAGACATGTAGTCTATGAACTTCACACGCCTACTGAGCACATGCTGCAAAACTACACATTTAACAGTCAGAAAAGGTACATCATTCAGGGCCATGAGAGAGCCAGAAACCACAGCCTCCATGATGCAGATTAAAACTTTCAAAAGTGAACCAAGGTCCCCCCACCCCCGATTCTTCTGGCAAGCTGGAGCAGGAGGTGCAGGAGAGAAATGAAGGTGGTAGGAGGGGTTGTTCTCAAAACATCTCTTGGAGTGAAAGGAGTGGTTAGAAAAATCGGCCCTTGGTTTTGTCTTTGGCATGTTTGCTAAAAGTGGTGGCCACACCTCCCAGTTCTTCCCTTCCTTGTCAACAGCTTTTTTAGAGCAAAACAGGGACAGGCCAGCATGTGCCTTCTGGTCACTCCCCTGGGGGGATCCAAATAGTCAGAGGAAGGTGGGAGGCAGGAGAGAAGCAGCTGGAGCCATGGTGGGCCGTCTGTCATCCGCTCACCACCCGCTCTTCCCACTTGGGTCTGGCTTCCTGCTGCTCTGCAGTCAGCATAGCCTCCAGGTTCCGTGGAACACGTACCCTCTGGAAAATATATATAATTTACTAACCAGCTGGGGGCTTATATTTTTTAACCCTAGGAGCTGGAAATAAAAAACTCCCCAGGTCTCTCCTCTCAGAGTTAAATTATGTTTTTGCACTTACGCTTCTCATTTTTGGTCTTTTGATTTATTTTCTTTCTCTGGAGGAACACTTGCTCCTAAGTAGAGGTAAGCTGGCAAGACCTGAATAGTTTTTCCCTGAGTGGCAGACAGATTTGTCAGGCTGGAAAGCTGTTTTACAGACATGGATTGATTCTGAGTTCTGTCTGAGGAGTAGAAGCGAGTCTGGGCAACAGTATGGACCCCTCCTTTCTCAAGGACTGTAGATCAAGGACTGTAGATGAATTCTAGAGTCATCAGTGTTTTCCTGGAAAAAAAGGTCTAGTATTCTACCATATCTTCCCTTTTCCTCTTTTATAGTCTCTTCTTCTCTTCTCCTCCCCTCCCCTGTAGTGATGAGATAATGCATGTAAAGTGGCTTTATAAACCATATTCACTTTACAACTTTAGGAGGTGATGCTTGCAATGATAATGATGATTTTCATGACTTTTTTCTGACCAAATTCCTTGGGTCTTCCTGGAAAGATACAAGACTGGGAATTCAATGGGTCTTTGAACAATGAAAGCAAATTGTGGGGTGGCTCTTGATGTGGAAGAAAGCCCTTTCTCTTAGTGCAGCCATGGGCATCTTTCCTGTGTGATTTCAGAAGTGTCTAAAAGACATTTGGGTCACTGTGTTCTAGGAGCCAATGGCTTGGCCAATCCTCGTGATTTCTTGATACCTGTTGCCTGGTATGAAGATCGCCAAGTACCAGGTGGCTACACCGTGATTAACAAATACCAGGGAAAGCTATTTGCTGCTAAACAGGTAAAGTAAGAGGGTCGGTAGGCAAAGGAGGGAGTGAATAGTTATTGAGTACCTACTGACCTCCAAGGCCAATGTTAAGTACTTTACCCATATTATATTTCTTTTATCTTTACCGTATCACTAAGGTACCACAAATAAGGCAAATAGTGCCTTATTTGCCTTATTTGTAGTCATGAAAATGGGCCAAGTAGTGACAAATAATTTACCAAATGTCACAGTAAATGGCAGAACCAGCATTTGAACCCATATTTGTCTGACCCCAAAGGTCATGCTCTTTCTACTCACCAAGCACTGAAAATCCTGGCAATATGTAGGTCTCTATAAATGGCGTGGAAAACATAATATACAGGCAGGGTAATATATTCTGAAAAGGGAAACAAGTTAATGAGCAGATCATCCAAGATTTATATTCACCAATGGCTACCATATTTCAAATACAAGCAATGATTGATACAAAACAAGTAGAACTCAGTTAATTAGTTTGATTTGGTTTATACCACCATCCTGGCAAACTCAGAAGATAAGCAAAGGCATATACATTATATTATTACTCAATATACTGAATATGTAATATGTTAGCACAAAGTAATAATATAACAAAAATTATCCAAAGATTTCTACTGTTTACCATTATTTGTCTGCTTTATGTTTGCTCACTTGACTTATTGCTTATATTTTGCCAACCCATGTTATATTCCTTGGACAGCACTTAGAAAGTATGCTAAAAAGCAGAGGCCAACTAGTTTGGCACTTAAAATTAACCCATGAGGGTTAATTGTCACCCTCATTGACACATTGTCAACCTCACACTCACTGGGCCAAGATTCTCAAAATGTGGTTCAGGACTGTTTACATCAGAAATTCATAGGGAGGGTTAGATGCTACTTCCACCTGGCAAAAATGATAACCTCTCATGGGGCCGGCTCAGTGGTGTAGTAGTTAAGTTCAGTCTGCTCTGCTTTGGCAGCGCAGGTTTGCAGGTTTGGATCCCAGGTGTGGACCTACACCACTCATCAAGCCATGCTGTGCTGGTGTCCCACATGAAAAATAGAGGAAGATTGGCACAGATGTTAGTTCAGGGCCACTCTTCCCTGAGCAAAAAGAGGAAGATTGGCAACAGGTGTTACCAAAAAAAAAAAAAAACAATGATAACCTCTGGGGTTGGGGTGTGGAAATCTGCATCAAAATCTACATTTTAAGCATGTTCCCCATATTAGTTTTTGACATACAGTTGATAGAGAACCACTATTCTAAAGGCAGCCATGGGTTTCCACTTTCCAAGTGGACCCTGTGCTGGTTATTCTCTGTGTGAGTTCCCACTGATCCATTCTCCCTTCTCTACCAGGAGCTGTGCCCTGGGAGATTGACCTATATGGACCATATCACCCAGCCTCCCTAGCCAGCTGGCTTTTGGTGGGGTTCAACCAGAGGGAGGTCCTCACAGAAAATCGGAGGGCAGGAGGAAAGACAAGTCAGGATTTTTCTTCTCCTGCTTCTTCCCTGTTTGGGAATGCATCCCTCCGTGATCTCTGACCCTGCTAGGTAGCCCCAGTGGTGTGTTGGAGCGAGTTCATACTGGCTTGCAAGGGCTGATATACACATCTCTTCCCAGGTTTGTGTTCGGTGACATCACATAGGTACCTCAAAAATGATCATAGTAAGAGTATTTATACTCCAGAAATCAACAAATGCTGTAAATCAGAGCTTTTTATTTTTTTTTCCAGAGTTAGTTGTTAAATATTTACCAGCACACCATGGGGCAGCCCCCTTCTTCATGGTTCTAGCTCTTGCTGGAGTCTTACAACAACATTTCCTTCCCATATCTCACAGGTCTAAGAATGGCAATGTCTTCCCTTTGTTGCTAGGCTCAGATACCTCACCATCTCGAGTCAGTTCACTTAAACCTAATCACACCTCTGTGAGTGGTCCCTTCAGTAAAGTCTCTAGAACATTCTGAATTGAATTCTGTTTCCAGAACAGACCCATAACTGCAGTGAGGACTACCTTCCTATAACAGAACACTGTTCCTCTCCTACCCCAGGGCAGGCCCAAGAAGCATCACCTTAGGATTGCTCTGAAATCTCCAGCCCTTGGGGCTGGAACTCTTGGAGACCTTCTTGCCCTCCTGCACTCACCGTCCCAGGCACTAGGTCTACCAGAAGCTCCTCTAGGCAGCAATTACCTGGAAAGCAGTCAGAGCAAGTGCCTGCCCTCTGCACCAGGAAACCCAGACGGTGGCCCAGATTGAGAACTGCTGCATCCACAGATTCTCAGAATTGTGTTAAAAAGGCACTCCTTGGAGAATGTGTTGTGCTTCTGCTGCACGTGTGATCAGAGGCAGCTGCAGTTTATAAACTGGAAAAATAGGGTTAGTGGCTTTGCAAGGGACAGTTTGAGGATGTATGAAGCAACTACAAAATGATTCAGGGTTATACTTCTCCCAAAGGATGGTCTTATTAAATTATGAGGACAAGATCAAATCAAAAAAGAGGCAGTAATTCCAAGTACAAACTGTGGAATCACAGCTACAAAAGCCTTAGGTGCTAAGATCACCATTTCCTGCTATTGTTGTGATCAGGATGTCTCCCCGTTCAATGTTGTGGCCTGGCACGGGAACTATACACCCTACAAGTACAACTTGGAGAACTTCATGGTCATCAACTCAGTGGCTTTTGACCACGCGGTAAGTCTGGACCATGGAGGGGCCCTGGGGATAGGGGAACCCTTGGGTGGGAGGGATCTACAGTAGACCCCTGACATTCACAGATTTAACATTTCCAGTGTCACCCTTGGAAGCTCTAGATACAGTCATTTGTCGTTGAGCTGATAGGAATTTGAATCACCTGCAGCAAGACTTTGGCGAAGGAGTAAACAACATAGCTAGTACAAGAGCCGAGCCAGACGCTCAACACAATTTAGTAACTCTCCTAAATGGTTAAGAACTTAGTTTCTTCATGGAAAATGTATCCCAAAAAGAAAAACAACAGCTAATGTTAGAGATGGGTGATGAGAAAGGAACGTTTCTGGATTTGGAAATTTCTCTGACCTGCTCACCCATACCAAGAGTCTGCTTGCTCCGGCTGCGTAGTCCAGTGCCGCCACTCTCGGCTGTTTTAGCAGTTGTGGAGCAGACGGCCCTTTTCTAAAGTTCCTCCTGATGTTCAGGGCTTGAGTTTAAAGCAAAGAAATTCCAGAATATGAACTTGGTCATATTTTTCACTCAATTCAGAAGCCACAAATAGGTCCCTGTCTACAGTGCAGGCCTCCAAAGCCCCATATTGGTGATAAAGTGCTAGTTCTGAGACCCTGGGGGAAACTTCACTTTGCAGCCTAGTTCATAATAGATGAACTTAACCTACAAGCAGGAGGGGTAATTGGAGCAGAAGCCGAAGAACCAGAGAGAGAAAGATTACTCTGCGCCAGTTCAGCTTGTCTCTGGGGGGACAAAACTACCTTTCTGAAGAGCAGCAACTCTTAATAAAACCAAAAGGGAAAAGAAAACGAGGCACCAAGCCCCAAACAGTATGAAAAAGGATCCTGAGACACTGGTAGAATCAGTTTGATTTGAGCCTCACTACCTCTTCTTTAACAGTTTCAGATCATTTCTCATGACAGATGAGGAAGTGTTAACTCTCACAGCAACAAGGGTGGTTTTTGACTCATATTTACATAGGTTCCGTCTCCTCTGTACCGCTGCTATAGTTGTTTTTCCAAAATTCAGATCTTATCACTCTACCACTGCATTTGAAAACCTTTGCAGGTTCCCCGTGGTTTGGAATTAAGTCTGAGCTCTGAAGCGTGGTATCTGATGCTCTTCGCCATCTGGCCCTGGACTCATTTTCCAGTACCACCTCTTGCCCCTCTCCCTTTGCCAGTGCACCCCGGGCCTTAGCTTTCTTGCCTCTTAACAAAATCTCTGTGCATTTTGGTGTCTTTCCTTTTTTCTGTACTTAAAATGCCTTTTCCTTTCTTTCTTTCTTTCCTTCTTTCCTTACTCCCTCCCTCATGTCCTTTTTTTTCTTTCTCCTTCCATTCTTCAGGACCTACCTCAAATATCACCTCCTCTTTGAAGCCTTCTCTGATCCTCTCAGGTAGAGGTGGGCACTCTCCACACTCCCTTGGATCTCCATCTATAAAGCTAGATCGCCCATGGCATCGTGCTGTGATGAGTTTTCCGTGCCCCTGTTTTATTACCCCTTCACTTCCCCCCACACACGCTACCACCAGTCATGCTAAAAGATCAAGGAATAGATCTCACTCATCTTTGAGTTCTAGACGCATCCTGGCATCTGAAAGCAAGCATGACTATTGATTTCGATTAAATTGAATCTCAGTCTTTCCACTAAAGGATTCTGAAGTTCTTTTAAAATCATAATATTGTCCCTCAGCCTATTCCCTTCTACATTACCACCACCCAAACTAATGATGTAAGTGGTGTATTATAGACCTGAGAGTCATACAAGGGCAAGAAACCAATGAGCATACCATCTGGAGTCTCTGTGATTCCCCCAAAGAGAAGCACTTTCTACATCTGTGCCAAAACTTGGATATCATTTTATTTCTATTTCCACCTTCCTTTGAGCATCACTTCTTCCAAGAGCTTCCTGCAGCACATCGCAGCTCTGGTCACCCTGACCTGAGGTTGGGAGGCAGGTCCCACAGGTTCTCAGACCCACGGGGTAGTACTTACATGAAATGGGGACTCAGCAGGGTGAAAAAGCCACTCAGAATCCTCTTAGCTGGTGTTAATTCATTTCGCTTCAAGCACAGCAAGAGGGGAAAGTCAGATGTGTGATTACTGCACCTCGATTACAAGCCCAGACTTCTTAGCCTGGCCTGTGTTGTTTGATCAGAAATTAGAGTGTCACTTGAAAACCCCTTCATGTGTGGGTGACATGTGTGTCATTGTCCAGTTACCTCCTTTTCATCATGTGTTATCTCTCCTTGTGCTTTCACAGGACCCATCCATTTTCACAGTATTGACTGCCAAGTCTGTCCGCCCTGGAGTGGCCATCGCTGATTTTGTCATCTTCCCACCTCGATGGGGGGTTGCTGACAAGACCTTCAGGCCTCCTTATTACCATAGTAAGTCTCTCTTTTACCAAGCTGCATTTGGAAACCAAAGAAACAGCAAAGCAGTGAGCATTACCCATCCAGAATACCGCTGGAGGTATTTCTGGAAAATTCTGCCCAGGGTGGAGTTCAGGATCCTGCCACTTGAGACCTAGACTTTAAGTTGCTTAAATACCACATCTTCTGTGAGGATGGCAGTGATGTGTTGACTCTGAAAAGGAAATACTGTGTAATGCCTAATACCCAGTTCCTCTGGCCCTGGAGAGAGGCAGAAAGGCTGGTAAAGTGTGAAGCAAGAAGTTTCTTTACATTTCAGATGCTTCTTTTGGGAGGAGAAGAACGGTGGGATGTTGTTGGTGAGTTTGTTGTTTTGGGAAAGCTCATTACTTAAGTCTGGTTTAAGAGGCAGAAAATGTGCCTTCTCCAATTATTTTGGCAGGGTAAAGCAAACACACTAGGGGATGGATTCCATTCTGGAAGCAGTTTCCGCAGAGCATTTGTTGCCTAGAATAGAACTTACCAAATCTACTATTTTTACTTTATTAATAATATTATTACTAATAGGTAATAATTCTTGACCATTTTCTATGGCTTTAAGTTCTTGAAAAGTATTAACTCATTTGATCCTCATAACGGTTGTTAAGAGATAGGTGGTTTCATTGTCCCCTTTCTTCTTCAGAAGATGAAACTGAGACAAGAAGGATTAAGTAAGTTGTTGAAGGCTTCACAGCTAGTTAAGTGGCGGAGGCAGGATCCAACTCAAGGCAGTCTGTTGCCAGAGCAGACAGTCATGACCACTGACTGATGTACCTAGCGCAGTGTCCAGTACATGACATGCATCTAATAAATATTTATTTAATAAGTGAATGCATCACCAAAAATGAATACGGTACTTCAAGGCTGTGCTCAATGAGGTTGGTATTTTTAATTGTGCAGGAGCTGGCTGTAAATCCAAGCTAAAGGTCAGTGTGCAATTCCAATTCCTGGAGATTGCATTTTTGTACATGGAGTTCTGGAAAGACTCTGAGGTGCACTTCAGCTGGAACATTCTAAAAAACAAACCCCTTTCCTTAGGTAACCTCAGGGTCTTCTGTCTATCTGAGGCCCCTCTCTCTATGTACCAGCTACCAGGGCTCAACAGGACACAACAGTGTGTTGAAGGGGCAATTTAAGCATTTGCAGAGGACAGGGAAGCAAGGCCCTCAGGATGGAAGAAGGCCTCTTCATGGTCAAATTCCAGCATCGCCTTTTTCAGGTGACACCCTTATGGTGGAGAAAAGGACACAATCAATTACCACCACAAAGACAGCAGATACTTTGTGAATAGAGTCGTAACAAACTATGTCCTTTCTGAAGAGTGTCAAGCCCATCACAGGCCCTCGCTGTTCTCCTCCTGGAAGTTAGTCCCCTAGAGGGCCTGCTGTCATGAGAGAGACTCGCTCTTGTTTATAGCCTGTGCCTCATATGCTAGTCCTTGGTAATTCACTATTTCACATAGCTCTTGTATTGAGGTTGCCCTGTGTGCCTGAGGCAGTGGTTCTCAAATCTTAGTATGTGTCAGAATCACTTAGAGGGCTTTTTAAAACACAGATTCCTGGGCCCCCCTCAGACTTTCTGCTTCAGTAGGTCCAGGATGGGGCCTGAGAATTTACATTTGTAACAATTTTCACGTGATGCTGATGCTACTCTTCCAGGGGCCACACTTTCAGAACATTAGGGGATACCAAAATCACTTAGAATGCTTTTTTTAAAAAAAAATTTATTCCCAAGATCCACTCTCAGAGAGTATAACTAGTTGGTTTTGAGGTGGAACCTCAGAATCTGCATTTTGAACTAGCAAGTCAGGGGTTCTGTTGCAGGAGGTCTGCAGACCACATGTTGAGAAACGCTGGCCTGGGTTTGTCTCCCCACCCAGGGCCAGGAACAACAGAGCATCCTGACTTGGACAAGTCTGCTACTGGGACACAGCTCTCAACCCACTCATTGATTTTGGTTTGTAGTTCAGGCTGCCTGAAACAAATGGCCTTGTGATATGCCTCTTACAATTTTTTAAAAGACTCCCCAGTAAATTTGGCTCAGGATAGATAAGATCTCAGAAAAGTATGATTGCCCTAACTTAGTTGGAAAAACCACAGAACCCCAAGTTAGAAATTATTTCTACCAGAGATATTAAAAATATTGCCATAGCAATAATCAAAATCTTTCTACTTTGATGTGACTTTATAGGAGAAGTGGAGAATTATTTCTGTAGAAATATTGCCTCCAGTAATCTTAATGTACCTTAGTCAACTGGATTCAGCATTAATCAGAAAGGCAAGGTCTGCCCTCCCACTGTCCTTTGAAATATGGAAAATGATGTAGAAATGTCACACCAAACTCATTGCTACCTAAATTCATATTGAGATCAAAGCTGAATTCTGTCTTGCTGTCTTCTTAAAATTAAACCATGAAGGTGACCCTGAGGACACATACTAGATTGAGGAACGTGACAGTATGTTTCAGTCATGAGAACTGCTTTTAAAATATAGACACTTGATGCTTACAGTGATTTCTTTTCCTCCGTTTCTGTTTTATGAAGAAGCAAGTAGAGCTATGATCTGGGTCTTACCTTTTTTGTAGGAGCCTGCAACAGCATTTTGTTTTCTGGGCAGGATAGGGATGGCTACTTAGTTAATTGCAGAAGTATTTCGGCACTTGGTTATACTTTGTATGCAAGGAAGAGGGGAGGGGCATTTATCATGTCAAATGTTTGTCTTTGCAAGGGTTACCAATGCCATATCTCTCCTCTGTCCATGGTTTGCTCACTCAGCACTCTCATGGGACAGACTAGGAATGACTTTAGACAGGCTATTTCTTACTCATCTTTATCAGAGTATTTAGCACAATGTCCAATTAGATATGTTGGATGAATGGATAGGCAGATGGATGGGGTGGGGAATGGACAGGTGAATGGATGGATGGATAGATGGGTAGATGCACTGAAAGACAGTTAAATTTACTCAGGTGTTATATTTCTTTAATTCTTGCTCTAAATGTGTTGCTATTCTGATAAAGAGCTTTCTTGCAATAGAAACATAAGATTGAAAGAATGGGAACATGGTGATTCTTGTCAAATTTTGTTTATTCCAGAAACCACAACTAGGACCAATGTATTTAACTTATATGAAAGCAAATTTCTATTTAACATGAGAGAACTTTCTAACACCCAGAGCTCTTCAATAATATGATAGGTTTCTTTGTTGAGTAGAGAGCTTCCGTTCACAGGAGGCATGCAGGCAGAGCCCAGGAGCCAATATGTCAGGAATGATATAGAAATTTCGTCTATATTGAGTAGAAGTAGGGATCCCTTTCAATTTTAAGAGTTTAGGATTCTATAGAAAGAATGTCAATGGAAGAAGAAAGAAAAGAATGAATCTAAGAGAGGTTTTAGAAAAAGATATCGGATTCAGATATAGAAGATAATATTTGTTAGCATATATGGCATTTATGGACTGGTTTTTACAGATACTAAGATCCTTTCACACAAATTGTCATCTGATAATCGACTCCAAGTCCAGGGTTCTTTCCATTCCATTACCCTTCCATCCACACACACACACCCCACTTCAGTTTTCTAGATTGGGAACCAGAAATATGGTGATGCCATGTACAACTGTGGTACAATTTGGGAAGAGATTCAGATCTGGAAAAAAACAGTTTTGATATGGGGCTTGTAAGCCTAGATGATGGAGTATATGAGCTGTTTATTATGATTTGCATTTTAATTATTATTAAAATTCTTGTCTAGGCCCTGATTTTCTTTAGATCTAGCATAATTTCCTTCAGGCAGTGGAGTTTAAGACCTCTGATCATCCACGTGGCCATAGAGTAGAGCTTTGCCTACCAAGGATTCCACACTAATGAATGTTTCGTGGATGTTTTCCTATCTATCTGTGTTCTTTATTAATCCTATAAAATTTATCAGATTTTCCTGTCTTCTTGGCATTCTGTGGAAATAATGCTTGAGAGGTCTTGGTGTTTTCTAGGTCTTGCCCTGGATAATAAAAATAATACTGTTTCAATCTTCCCAGGGAACTGCATGAGTGAATTCATGGGACTCATCAAAGGTCGCTACGAGGCAAAGGAAGGTGGGTTCCTGCCAGGGGGAGGCAGCCTGCACAGCTCAATGACCCCCCATGGGCCTGATGCTGACTGCTTTGAGAAGGCCAGCAGAGCCAAGCTGGCACCGGAGAGGGTTGCTGATGGCACCTTGGTAAGCAAATTAAATGCCACGCTCTGGTGGCCTCTGGGCTCCTCAACCTTGTTGGGAGGAGTGGCTATTTTTTATTTCTCTGAAGTCACAGAAGAGGAGTCTGTGTGTGTATGTTCCCGTGTGTGTATGGACATACCACTGTGTGCACACTAGGCTCCTGATGTGGTAGAGTAGAAAGAGCTTTGGGTTTGGAGACAAATCTGAGTTCAAATCCCAGCTCTTTGTTCCTGTGTGACCTTGAGCAAGTCACTTAACTTCTCTGTGCTTCATTTTCTCCATCCGTAGAACAGGTATGGTATCCAACCCAGTAGTGGCTGTGATTTAACCTAACAGACTGTCCAGCACATGTAAGGGGATATTATTAATACCATGTGGGAGGGTCTTCCCTTATGTGTATGCAGCCCTGTATATACATGCTCCGTCTCAGAGTCACTTCCTGCTTTAGGAAATAATCCTCTGGGCCACAGTAGCAGGCGACGCAGGGTGTCACCTTCAGCCAGTTTCTCAAGCCAAGGAAAGTCAAGAAGCCTTTGCCTCACTATCGTCAGGGCTTGTGAGCAGCAGTTCTCAGCCCTTTTCTCATTTTCTTTTGCTCTCCTTTGGCATGGGATGAAACTGATGGGATTGAAAACCTGTTTGGTATTCCCCCTGTGTCAGGCTGTGAACGCTGAGGCTGAACACAATTGCAGTTGGCTGCAGTACTTAATTTTATTTTATCTTTGCATTCTTGGAGGTAGAGTTTATGGACCACAAGGAGTAATTTTATGCCAAATCATATGCAAATTTGCCTTACATTTTTAAACAAGTGCCTTCAAGGCTACCTGACTTTAAAATCAATAGCACAGACCTGCCTGCCTCCATGCCCAGCTTGCAAACTACCTAAGCGGGGAGCTTTATCTGTCTCTGGCCAATGCAATTTGCTTTCAGTCCTGACTCCAGGAGCAGAGGTGATGGAGCCGATCTACAGGGGGAGGGTGCAGAGTCTGCTTGACCTCGGCCCTGTTTCCCCTTGCAGGGGCTTCTGCAGAGTTTCTGTAGAACCCCTATGTCTCTATGAGATGTCATTTGATAATCTCAGTTAAGCTCTTGCCTCCAAAGCTTCCTGCAGGTGCACAGGCTACCCCAGAGTTGGCACTCAGCAACCTTGGGTGCCCAGCTTGGCTTTGGATGGTCAGAGTTACCAGGGAGCAGTGTTCTGCAGCACTGAGGCACAGGACAGGGCTGTTTCTATGAAAAGCAAGGCTTTGGGAAATGTCTAGGGCCTGCAGCACTAGCAAGAAAGAGCTCTCCTATGTAGGGGGTTAGAGGGATGGGAGCCCTGGGTAGCCAGGGAGCCCAGACCACCTGATGGCAGAGGGTCCAACACTTTACCTAGAGCTAACTTTGGGTCTTTCTTACTATTTCCCATTATGTAATTTGGACCCAGGCCCATCTGTACGCCTTATTCTTATTCCAGTTTGGAATTAATTAACTTTATACAATACTGTCTTCGAAATTCAACTGAGATGGGGATTTTGTTACTCCAGTCAGACAGCAAGTCTCCTAAGAAGCAGTCAGCAAAGAGACTACAACAACAACAATGGCCATAATAATGACCCTATGTCTGAAGAGCACTTTATAATGTGTACAGCACTTCCATATGATCTCATCCGGTCCTCACATCAATCCTGTTATGGGAAGGTAGGCAGGCGCAGGCATCTCCATTGTTTTAGGCAAAAGGAAGTTAATGTATACTAGACACCCAAATATTAACGTGGGTTCTCTGAGTTGAAAAGCACAAGAGAATTTTTATCTTCCTTTTGTCTACCTATATTTTTTAAATTCCCAACAGTGTGAGTACATAGAATTGTAAGGTTTTATTTGTTTCTTTTTTTTTTTTAAAGCCACTGTCAGTAGGAAAATCAGCAATCTGTGCAGCTGGAATGTCTAGGATGCACAGAGCACTTGCATATTCTTTCTGTTGTAGACAAAAACCTCCTGAGCACAGCGGTCACCCACCATTCAGATCCTCTGGGATAGGGCTTCTAAAAGTGCTACAGCCGTTTCCTGCCTCCTCCTCCTCCTCCTCCTCACTCCCTCTTTTCTTCTTTTTCCTTTTTCCAGCCCATCTCTTGATCACTCTTGAGAAAGAAAAGCTCAAATCTCAGCTCTGCCACTTTTTGCTACCATCACCTTAGACAAATCATTTCCCAGCTCTGAGCCTTAGTTTCCTCCTCTGCAAAATGGGGAGTACGACCTCTCTCACAAGGACATGGCCGCGGTAAGTGATGGTCCCTGAGAAGATGAATGTTCCTAGGACTCTCCCACCTCTGCCCTTGGATCTAGCAAATTGAGCTCCGTAGTGCTACAAGGACTATGTGAGGCTTGCATGCTCAATTGCATTTTATAGAATGAAACTTGAGGCTCAGAGAAGTTAAGGGTCTTGCACAAGGGATCAGCAGCTTATAAGTGGTAGGGCAGAACCGGAACCCAAGGCTTGAGCCTGCTCTTCTCACTGTGCTACCACTTGTGATTTATTGCTCAAAGATTCTGCCTACCTACATCTTCTCTCTTGACATCTAATCAAAGGTGTTTTATTATCCACCTCACTTCTTTCTTGTCCTCATCCTTATTTCCTACAGGCATTTATGTTTGAGTCATCTCTAAGTATGGCCGTCACCAAGTGGGGGCTCAAGACCTCTAACTGTTTGGACGAGAACTACTACAAGTGCTGGGAACCTCTCAAGAGCCACTTCACCCCCAATTCCAGGAATCCAGCAGGACCTATTTGAGACTGGAGCATTGCTACCTTAATTGAGAATGGGATTTGTGTGGATTCCTTTAGAATCTCACACTCTCTAGCAATATTAGGGGAGGGGATTGGCTAAAATGAGAACTTACCTTTTCACAGTCAGCTTAATTACTTAATAAAAACTTGCTGGTGTTCTGTGGAAGTGGCAGTTGGTCATAATCAGGTCTTGCTGAGGCAGACCTGTATCAGCCACGACTGGGGGTCCATGAGACCAGGATCCCTTCACATGTATTTAGTCTGAGTGCCTTTATTCTAGGAGCACAAGTTCAGGATGCCTATCACAGACCACAAGACCAAACCACAAGGAAGGAATGGTCAACATAAGGACCACGAGCTGAGGCTGAAGCCAAGGCTAGGGTCCCAGGAGTCAATCCAGGTATAGGGAAGCATGGGGTGGGGGCTGGGAGAGGGGGGCACAGTCAGCAGATCTCCAGACATCCAGTGTCATCCTAAAACAGATGGGCAGCCAGGCCAGTAAGTTGTCTAATCTTGGTAGTCATGTAACAGCAAATATGGTGATAATGGACAAGAAGCCCAGCCACCAGGAGTTAGCATCATTCACTGAGAGTAACCAACTGTCGAGATTTTTGCACTAAAAGCCCCATATCCCAGGAAACCCCTCAGTCCTAGTCAAACCAGGACAGTTAGTCACCTTACTATTCACTCATTTGTCAGTTCATTCGGTAACCATGCACTGAGTCCTTACTATGTGCCGACTCCAGAGCAAGACACTGGGGATGAATGATTGAAAAGGAAGAAGTCGTCTCTCCCCTTAGCGAGCTCACAATCTGGGAAGATCAGGGCCGAAGAAGATCAAGGTCCGAGCACAGAGCCACAACAAAACCGAGGCGGTGCTGTGTAGGAAAGCTGCTCCTGACAGCTCCCTTCCTAAGGTTGACCTCCCTCCCAGAGTACGAGGCTACACCAGACTTTGGTGAGTTGATTCTCCTGGAGTGAGAAGACAGGCAAATCAGAACAGAAAGGAATGGGAATTGATATTTGTTGGGTCTATAGTTTTAGCACATTTCCCCCACTTTTTGCGTGGTAGCAATTTTGATATGCTGCTACCAAGTTTTTATGTAACAATATGTAGTGAGAGTCAGCTATGTGTCAGGGCCGAGCAACTAGAGTTGCCAGATAAAATACAAGCTTCCTAGTTAAATTTGAATTTCAGATAAAGTGAATAATTTTTAGTATAAGTATGTCCTATACAATATTTGGACATACTTATACTAAAAAATTATTCATAAAAAATTTAATTGGGAAGCCTGTATTTTTATTTGCTAAATCTGGCAACCCTACAAGGGATATGGTTGTCAAGAAGATAGATGTGGTCCCTGCCCTTACAGAGGTTGCATTCTAGTGAGGGAGGCAGATGAAATAACAAGCAAAGTAATTACAAACTGTGAAACATGCCAAGAAAACAACCAGAAACTGAGATGGGAATAACAGGTGGGCTGGGGAGATCTTTCCTTAGAGAAGGTCTTCAATGAAGAAGTGACATTTAGCCAGACCTAAAGAATAGGAAGGAGCAAGTCATTGGAAGAGTAGGGTTGGGCCAGGGTGGGGTGGGGAGGAGGAAAAGCCTTGTGGTTCAAGGAACTGAAAGAAGGGTAGATATGGGGAGCTAGGAGCCAGCCATTGCAATAGTCCAGGCGAAAGACAACATTGTCTTGGACTGATGAGGTGGCAGCAGAGACAGAGTGGACACGTTCCTGAATGTTTTAGAGTAGACCTGAAGGAACCTGTTAGTGGATGGATGTAAGGGATGAGGGAAAGAGGAGTAGAGGACAGGGCTGGGACTACTGCTGGGTTTCTGGCAGTGGTACTTCATAGTCTCAAACAATGTGAAGTTGTCTTTGAAGGTGACAAAAGTTGGTGTGCCTTCCCAATGTTCCTTAATATAAAGAAGTCTTTCTTAAAAATTAAACATTGTTAACTAGTGAAGCAGTTAATACCTTTTAATAAATTTTAAAATTGACCACTGTAGCAGAAGTTGCCAGGGGCCCACCTATATTCCATCGGCACCACCATCCAGAGCTGACCGGCCCTTCCAATTGCCAGCACCACACAGGAACTCTGCCTGAGGCCCAAACCAGAACCTGCAAAAGTGCTGAGGATTGAACAGCCCTCAAACAATGACAAATGGGAATTAGTGGATAAACACTCCAGCTCTCTTGCCCTAAACCTCTGAGGCTTGCATTTGGCCCTGGCTCCCTGCAACTTGCAGAGGGATTGAGCTCCACTGCCGCTGGTGGCAAGTACTGATCACGGCCCCATTGTCAGCTTCCTTCCTCCTCACTTCCCCACTCTCCCATGGTGCTTCCTGGGCTCTTGCCTCGAATAACCCCAAACAAAACAACCACTAAAATATTTTATTCCCAGACTCCAGCCTTCCTATAATGAGCTCATTCTAACCCTAGTCCACACACGTACCTAGACTCTCGCCCACTTCAGTTCACTCTATCATCAGTTTGGTGGCAAAGTCTTCCTAGAGCTAAGGCAGCGTTCTGGGTTTACATCCATTTAGCATCGAAGCCCGTGTACTTTATCTCCCCACGCTGGCAGCAACTCATCAGCAGGAGACAATATTTCACCCAGGCCAGGCCGTTCACCCTAATTAAAAAAGATTTAGTTTCCTTCTGTTGTGCTTCAGATCTGCTATAAAGATCTGTATCATTTCCTTAATTCCCTTTTCCCATAGATACCTTCCTCTGCCATGCTCCTCGAGAAATATACCTTCTCTTTGCTTAGAAATATAGAATTTGAAGAAAAAGTCCCCCTGATTAGGTTTCCTCCAACAACAGGAGGGTTTTCTACCAGATCCCATGGCATCCTTATATATTTTCCTGTTAGAGGAAGTGTAATAGAAGCCAGCCTTTCCTTCTTTTTGAGAGACTTCTCTGACAGCTCAAGCTAGTAACAATGGCTCTAGACCAACGGTTCTCAACAGCAGTGATTTTGCACCCTCCTCCCACCTAATGACATCTGGCAAAGTCTGGAGACATTTTTGGTGTCACAGCCAGGGAGGGTGCTACCAGTATCTAGTAGATGAAGGCTAGGGATGCTGGTAAACATCCTACAATGCACAGGACAGTCTCCCACAACAAAGAATTATCCAGTGCTGGATGTCAGTAGTGCTGAGGTTGAGAAACCCTCCTCTAGACACAGTGGTTCTCAACCTCAGCTGCACATTGGATCTCCTGGTAGCTTCTAAAACTCCACGTGCCCCGGGTATACCTCAGACCAACTAAACTAGAAATGCTGCGGATGGAACCCAAAGGAGAATTTTTTTGAAACTCTTCAGGTGATTCCAATGCACAGGCAAGGCTGAGGACCACTGTGTTAGAAACTACCTTAAAATCAGTTTCCAAAACGCTCTCTGTTTCCAACCTCAGATCCTGGTCCTGATAAATCAGGGCTTCCTACCCTGATGGAAGGAAGATGGAAAACATCCCCAGAGCTCCCAGTGTTCCAGTAAACATGGAACGGGATGAGACGGAGCAGGTGTATTGTGAGGGATTATCCAGGAGGAAAAGCAGGCTGCCAAGCAGTGGTGGGGAGGGCCCCTGCCTCCCACCAGAAAGCATGAGCTTTGGTGCCCAGGGCGGGCACAGGGAGAGTGCAGTGGGGAACAGAGGGCAATTAGGAAACCTAAGGCCGAGATGTAAACTATTTACAAGGTAAAAGTTAATGTGCAGTTTCTGTGTTGTGATTTCCCAGAGTGATGAAAGCGTTATCACTCCTGGGTTTGAGGGAAATTTTGTCCTTCTGGAAAGATATTTTACTACTAAAATGAAACATAAAAAAAAAGAGGCTTGAGAGCTGACATTTAAACTTCTTCCTTACATTTAGCAATCAGCTAGCCCTCAATTTGATATAATCAACTGTATACCATTGCATCACACATCTGAGGTATTTATCCTTTTGTGAGTCAGTGGAGTGCATAGTTGAGAACAGATGCTGGAGCCAGATTGCCCGGGTTCAAAGCTAGGCTCTACCACTTATTAGCTGTGTAACCCTGAACAAGTTATTTAACCTCTCTGAGCCTCTGTTTCCTCAGCTATAAACTGTGGATAATGATAGTACCTACTTCATAGGGAATCCAGACTCTGGAATCCAGATGGTGCTTTCATAGCTGAGTGAGTTTGAGCAAGTGACTTAACCTCTCTAAGCCTCACTTTCGTCATTTGAAAGAAGGAAATGATTTATTTCACAGGGATTTGGTACAGGTTAAACGTGGCCAGGCACTGAAGGTACCCTCACTGCTTGGGGCACATCGGGAGCAGAGGTGAATAGTAGCTATCATCGTTATTGTTTTTCATTGCTATTATGACTCAGTGAATGCTTATTAGTTGCTGCCTTAGGGAGGCCATTGTGCCACCTACTGTAGGAGACATTAGAATGAGTAAGCCAAGGTCCTTGTCCCTAAATTAAAACTAGCATTTAGCTGAAGAGGAAGGCATGGACCCTTCTACTACAGTAAATAACAGAAGCCCAAAGTGTGGAAAATTTAGAAGTATTGCCTCATTTTTGTCATCTTTTAGGTCTTAAAACAAGAAAACCATATTGAAGTTCAATTTAAGATCTCAACAGTGCATATTAATAGCTCAATTAAAATGAAAGTTAAGATAGAATCTGAAGTGGCTTTGATATAAGTAGTTCACATATGACTAGTGACAGAGCTTTTCCTGGAGGCATCTTGCCTAATCATGTGGGCCTTTGGGACTCTAATTAGCCTACTCCAGGTTTTTTAAAGCTAAAATTATATCAGAAGCTTCGACACAACCCACTATAGCACTATTAACAGGGATACCTTGTCGAAAGCAAGTGTATGCGGTTCTAGACAGTCCCTGGAAGAGAAGTTTAACAAATGGGGCGGTTTGCTCATTCATGAGCATTTGCTGCCTTTATTTTGGATCCTATGAATAAAATTAAAATCTGAAGGACAGATGTAGTTTATGATACTACTTCTCTTAATGAAAGGACATGGTATCAATTAAGAGTGAATTCAGCTGTAAGGAACTGCAAATCTAACAGTAGCTTAACAACTAGGACTTTATCTCATGAAAGAAGTCTGCAGTTGGCAGGACAGGATGGGGACAATGACAACCAGAAGTTATCCTGGACCCAAGTTCATTCTGGTTTTCTGCTCCACCATTCTTGGTATATTGTCTTCATTCCATTTCTAGGCCTCACATCCATGTTCTAGGTCACAGGAAGGGAGGAAAGCAAAAGAGTGAAGGGACAGAAGGATTTCTCCTTAGAGAATGTTTTCTTCCTATGCAGGAAAGGAGGCCCTGTCCAGTAGATTAGTCTACCGCACAGAACTGGGTCACATGCCCAGGCTTAGACCAATCCTGGATTCATTTCCTGGGGCTGGGGTCATGCCCACCTCTCCTGAGATAAAGGCACTTCCACCAAATCGGGGTTCTACCAAAAGGAAAGAAAGGAGCAGTGAGTGACAGTGAGCAATAGCTGGTGCCCACCACAGACACCTTGTTGTGGAAATTCAACAAGAATAAATGTGCGAGGTGTTGGGTTTGAATTGAACATCTTCACCCTCACAGCCCCAAGAAGACACAAATCTGCTGATGCTTGCTTTCCACAGAAAATGCTCCAAGCATCTGCCTAATTTCTCTCCAAACACATTCTTATTAAAACGGCTCTTCAAGTCTTCTGTTTGTATGAGGCAAGGAGGTTCGCTGGCAGTTGTCTCAACAGTCTCATTTCTAATCACGAACAGGTGATGTGGGCAATCAGAGCAGTAATTCTTAATCAAAACCTAGAACCCTAGTCCTCAAATTAGCAGGGTTTCCTGAAGAGCTGGAAAGTGCTTTCTCCTGTCCAAACTTTTCCTATAGAATTAGGTTCTGAGACTAGATCTTTCAAGATCATTCCAGTTCTAACATTCTGAATACCTGTGAATGTGCCAGAAAAACTAAAAGTGCAAGTGGGAGTCTCTACTCTCAAAGGCGCCGTCTCTTAAACCCTCCAGGCTGGATTAGGTATCCTTTCTCAGTACTGGACTCCCCACAGCATCCGTTTTCATCCCTTTCAAAGAATAGTCACAGACATGCCCTCTGGAGCCAGGCTGCCCAGATTTAAGTTTTATCTCAGCCCTTATTAGCTAGTGGACTCAAGCAAATTATTTAACTCCTCTAAATCTCATCTGCATAATGGGGATTTTTAAGATGCGCTGGGAGGCGTGTAACAGCCCTTATGTTAGCTCAGTGCCTAGAACACAAGTAAAAGTTTAGTAAGTGTTGGCTTCTGTAATTGTTTTTCTCCACTGGTGGTTCCTCCAAAAAGGAGCTATATCTTCTTCATATTAGTATTCTCAGTGCTTAGTAAATGACCAGGGCTCAATAAGCGTTTGATCAACACAGAGGAGACCTGACGGTCAGTGTCCTACTAGAACTCAATAGGACACAGGCTCCTCCACCCCAGTGGTTCAAGAAACAAATCATCCCCCATACCTGCAGACCAACAGGAGTTCATTCTCCTTGCGGCCTGCATTGCTGTCTCCTCCCAACTGCCCTGATGGGACTAAATCACATCTGTGCCACCCCCTCTGCAGAGCATGATTTTGGAGAGAAGCTGCTTATCCAGCTTCTATTACGTGGCTTCAGGGTAACTAACCACCTCGATCTCCATCTACCCTCACCCACGCCACTCCATATAAAATAATAATACTCTTTGATGCTGACTCCCTCTCAAAGTATGAATAAAACCCTCTTCAGAAAACTTTGCGTTTTTAATTGCTATGAAACATATAATGTAAGTAGAAAAAAATGCGCTTAACTGTGCAAATGTAGTTTCAAGAGAGGTCCCCAACCACCTTCTCCCACCCACAACAATTCCATATCAGATTGCAGCCCCTGAGTCTCTCCTATGTTAATTTCTGGAGCAGCCTCAGCCAGTTGCCTCCTTCCAGACCCCCAAGATCTTTTCAGAGCCTAATTTTTAAATAAGAGATGAATGACTTAAATGCAATTAGTGATAGAAGTAAAGAATTGACTCAAAACAGATAAGGTGCTACTCCTTGTAATTATGGGGAAAATGAACTTGAACTCTAGTGCTAGGTTTGCTGCAGAAATCTGAGATGTTTCACCAGCCATCCCTCTCCAGGGACATTCAGAGGTCGGATGTCAGACTTTCATTTTGACTTTAATTCTTTAAACCCTGAAGCTTGGCAATGAGATCGATGCACCCTGCGCTGTCTTGGGATGATGAAGAGTCTGCAGTTGGATGACACGGCTCAGTGTCTGTCCAGGCTCAGTGTGTATCAGCAGAAGGAGGAGTCCCTGTCTCAGCTGGAGAAATGGCAGTAATCAAGGCAGCCAGAGGGGAAACTATTGGAAGTATTACAATCATAGTTATAGGTACAAATGGATCCTCTAAAGGAAACATGATAAAACTGTATTTGTTCACACAAAGGTAGAAAGTGGCAGTGGAAGCTTTGAAAATTCAGAACCTTTGAATATATCTTTACTCATTTTAAAGTGCTGTCCACATTTTTTAATCATGCATATTTGATCAAGACAGTTTCCTATACAGATCTCTAATCTCTTCAAATACCCTATTAATGATCGTAAAGAATGTAGAGATAATCAATACTCTGTATCTCTCCTAAGTTATGAGAAGACTGTGTCAGGTGCCACTGGGAATGAGAAAAAATAAAAAGGAAAATAAATCAGGGACTGAACCCAACGGGATTTCAATCAGAGCACAAATGTAATCTTCTTCTCCAGGCAGGATCCATAATAAAGGGTAAAAAGACACAGTACTTAAACAAACCAGCCTATTAGGGAAGCAATATTGTTCCAGAGAGGGGAAGGGCTGTCATACAAGGATAAGGAATTATTAAGAAGACTGACTCCTCATGCATGTGCATAAAGAGGAACTAATAGAGATAATATATTCAGACTTTCATAAGGCTTTCAACAAGTTCACATCCAAATGAGTCATCCTGGGATTGGTAGGGGCTGCTTTATTCTGCATTGAGCGCTGTCTCAAAAATTGAATCATTTCTGGCCCAAAGTCTTACAACAGACTGATTACTGGTCATCCTCCAGCCTCTCTTGCCCAGAGATCATCCTCCAGGATCCAGAATGATCTTCCAGGAATGCAAATCCAATCAGGTTATTCCTGCTTAATACCTTCAATGGCTCCCATTGCCATCAGGATGAAGTCTAAACTCATTAACCGTGCTAAGGGCCTTATGACCTGGTTCCTGGTTTTCTTCCTTAGTACACACTTGTCATTTTTTGGATGCTCAGCATTTGAACCACTTTCTTATGTTTGGGAATTCTTTACCTACCTCACACTTTAGAGCTGAACATGCCACACACTTGCTCTTCCAGCCTCCCTTGCAGCTGGAATTCAGGCACATGATCTAGGCTCAGCCAATCATATGACCCTGGGCTGAGGAGCAAGTGATGGAAAGATATAGGAACTTTGAGGAACTTTTTCTGATGGCTGTGGTTGTAACAAGCTTGAGTTGTTGGGCCAACAGAGGCAGCAGCACCAGTTGGGGCTCCTGTACCCAGTGCCCAGGGCTAGAACATCAGTCAGCATGTGGCAGCATTAAGAGCTCAGATGAGATGGCAATTGGTATTCTCACCAGACCACTTCTGGGTGTAATCTGGGGCATTGTTCATATAATAAAAAATCCTTTTTTTTTTTAAAGATTGGCACCTGAGCTAACAACTGTTGCCAATCTTTTTTTTTTTTTCCTGCTTTTTCTCCCCAAATCCCCCCAGTACATAGTTGTGTATTTTAGTTGTGGGTCCTCCTAGTTGTAGCATGTGGGATGCTGCCTCAGCATGGCCTGAAGAATGGTGCCATGTCCATGCCCAGGATCCAAACCAGCAAAACCCTGGGCCACTGGACAGAGTGCACGAACTTAACCACTCGGGCCACGGGGCCAGCCCACTAAGAAATCTTTTGAAACTGATAAAACTCTTAAGAACACATTGCTCAATAATTTTCAGTGTTAAAAAAATGTTTTACGCTTCTCTGCATACTGCCTTCTTTCCAAGTTTAAGCACGAAAGTTTTTCCTATTACTAAGGTATACTAGAATAACTCCCAATGGAAGACCAGTATGATCAGGGATTAATATCTTTAATTTATCTTGTTTAAACTTTAAAATCATTAAGAAAAAAAGGCATCAGGAAAATTGGGCAGTGGACTTGAACAAGCAAATAACAAAATAAATACAAATGGACAAAATATTTGAAGAAAAGTTAGACCAATAATAAATGCAATGCAAATTTTAAAGTTTTTATCAATCAGATTAAAAATAATAAACTCACTGAGACACTGTTCTAAATACTTCATAACTCATTAAACAATGAGCTTAATAACAATATAAGTATTATTAGTATATCTATTTTGAAAATAAGGAAACTGAGACACAGAGAATTTAAATACTTTCCAGGTCACTTCACCAGTAAGTGGAGGAGCTAGGATACAGCAGCAAGGAGGTCAGGGAGGTGGGACTCAAAGTTCCAACCCCCTAATCACAGGGTTGGTTCTCCTGGAAACCAGCCCCCATCCTTGAGTCAACTAAAGGTCACCTCATTAACATAATAAAAGACACCTTTACTGATCTCATCACTTAGGAAATCCCAAGGGTTTTAGGAGCTCTGTGCCAAAGCAGAGACAAAGACCAAATATATATTTATTATAAATCACAATATCACAGGATTTCACTTTAATCTGAAGCTATGACTATCTCCTGGTCATTTTTGGCTTTTTGTACCTGGGAAACAGCAGACAAAAAGAAAAAAAAGGTTTCTATCTTGGCAGCACTAAGTGACCCTGATTACAAGGAGCTAGGGTTGCTGCTACACAGTGGGGGCGGGATGGGATATGCCTGGAACCCAGGGATTCACTGGTCCATCTTGGTGCTTCCCCGTCCAGTGACAACTGTGACCAGGCGATTACTGCAACAACGGCCTGATGATGCTAGAGTAACTAAGGTTCTGGCCTTCGGAAATGAAGGTCCTGCTGACTCCATCAGGCAAGCAATCTAGACCTGGTAAATTGATGGTCAAGGGAAGGAAAATCCAGGAAGCATCATGGGGATAAATGATGACTATCAGTTACGGCCTCTGATCAGTGGCAACAGTGTGGACTGTAGTTTGTTCCCTTAACCCTCCTATTCTGAGATTGCAGCCAGTCACCCTGAATGACGTTAGATTGGACTTAATGTGTGCATAGATCCAAGCAGTGCAGGGAGTGGATGAGGAAACTGTGTACTTCTTGTGCTGTCTCACTTCCTCTTGGCCCATCTTTCTACGCCTGTTGCTGCTGTATCTCTCAGCTGCCTGCAGGTGTGACCTGACAATACTTCAGCTCAGCTGTACAGCACATCAGTTTCTTTCTGCCCTAAGCTTCCTTCCTCCTCCATGTGAGATGCCTGTAAGAACCCAGCCAGCTGTTCTGAGGCATGCCCATGCCTGGAAGTGCAAGGGAATTACCTGCAAGAGTCAACTCCTGACCAATGGGCAGAGGAGCTAGTGGATAAATATTCACTTTTTCCTTATCTGGAGGGAAAATTCTGAGTACATTCCACAGGACTCCTCAGAAGGTCCCTGGTGGAATGAAGCCCCATTTCTCTAAGGCAACAGGCCAATAGCACACATGTGGTGGGCTTTCCTTCTCTCATCATCTCTGTTTCACTCTTACAGTCTCCCTCTTGTTCGCCCAGATCACTTCCCAACATAAACTACCTGAATACAAGCTTTTCTCTTGGGCTCTGAGTTTTGGGGTACCCCAGGCTCATACGAGGATCAAATGGAAGAACAGTTGCGAATGTTTTGACAGTTAAACCAATAAACTAATGTACATCAGCCCTACCTAGCATGCTGTTCCTCCTACAGCACCTGGTTTTATCCTGCCTTCATAGGTGAAATGGCCACCCTCCTGTTTCAAGACTGAACTACAAAGCATGGGGTAGCTTTATTTTATTGAACAATATTCTGTTATTTCATTTTCATCTTCGTGACCTCGTGAGGGAGGAAGCAGTACTATCTCCACGCCATACGTGAGGATTCGAACGCCTGATATTCTAACTGCTAGGCTCCAGCTGGATTCTAGCCCAGGTCTGACCTCTAAAGCCCATGCTCTAGACCATTCTACTTCAGTTTCTTTATTTTTTTTCTGCTTTATCTCCCCCCAAACCCCCGTGTACACAGTTGTATATCTCAGTTGCATGTCCTTCTACTTGTGGGCCTACTTCAGTTTCTCGGCACGGCCTCCAGCCTCCCTGTCTTCACACTCCACAGTGGCCCCCAATCCAGCCATACCCAACACACCTTGCCCTTTTGTGCCCTGTTGGCCGTTGATCTTCAGAGCCTAGATCCAATGCCATCTCCCTAGACAGAGGTGTTTGCATCAGCTTGCCTACATCACTTTCCTGAATCCCTACGGTGTTTTTTACCACACTGATGTTACTGTTCTGCTGCATTTACCACTGGGGCTGGAGCCAGACAAGTAAGTAGTATCCACACATAATAAGCACTCAAATAATAACTGCTGAATAAACAGTTCTCAGAGTGTGCACTCCTTAAACACAGGTCCTAACTTTGTCTCACTGACTGTTGTATTATCAGCACATAGCACAAGGCCTGGCTCACAGCAGACACTCACTTGTTGAGCAGACACTCACTTGTTGAATGACTGGTTGAATGAATGAACGAGTCTGTTTCTTCATTAAACTGTGAACTCTTACAAAGTAGAGATTCTACAATGTCCAGCAAACATTTGTTGAATCAAGGTGATATTAAGAAAGAGAAACTATTTAATGATTAATAGAAGATTTATTTAAACAATACATATAGTCATCATTGCCAGACTTAATATGAGATGTTAAATGTGCGATCCAATTTTCCTTCCTGGATAAGTTTTTCTTTCTTATCCTGTATAGACAGAAAAAAAAAGTGCAATAAAAACAATGCATTCTGGCATAACCCATGGCACAAATCTGAAAAACAGGAATGAAACACTCCAATCCTAATTCCAATTCCCCATGGTCTGAAGCCTACAGAGTATGAGTGAGGAAGTGGCAGACTGAAGAAAGAAAGGGACAATAAGAAAACACTTCTATTGAAAAATACCTTACCCACATTTTAGCAAGTAGTACTGTATTACCCTACTAAAAAGCACACATCAAAAGCAAACGCAAACTCCTTCTGGGTAAGTGTGGCTTACTTTTCTGTTAAGTGGTAATTTATCAGACAATCAAAATACACACACTCTAACAGGAGAGTGGATTGGCCAGCTTAAGGCAGAGTTAGACGGGCGGGATCCAGTCTCGATAGCAATGTGAGGCCTAGGGGCTGGGCCTGGGCCTGGGCCTGGGAATCTAGTACCAGAGTGGTTTAGTGTCACAGATAAGCTGGGTTTTGTCTGCAATCATATACCCAGGCCTCTGATGACTGATTTCCACCACAGGCTGCTTCTGCTTTTCTCTTGTTAATGCATTAATAAGTTTTAATATTAAGTCACATAATGTGACCAACATAACTAGAATTTATGCAAACAGGGAACACACTAAATGATTTATGTATTCTGCTAACACTTAATCCAATAAACACTTCTCTTTAAAACAAATGAACTAAGAAAACTAAATACAAAAATTTGCAATGACAATATCTAACAGTTAATCAGAACAGAAAGGTTTAACTTCTGCATATCTAATGAGAAAAAAGAAATTAACTTTTTAAAGTTATTTCTGTATTCTCTCACTTAATATTCACAGTGTAATTTCCTTACATCATCCAAAACACACCAGGAACACTCTTTCATGAGCTAAGCTCAAGTCTTAGAAATTTAAATTGACTGACTCACTGCTTTAAATTCTAGAGCAGTCATTAAATTAAATCTGAAAGACTCAGAGGCCATCGTGATTTTTAACAAAGTATATTTCTATAAAAGTTGATATGATGAGGCAATAAAACCAAACATACAATTGAAATTTTCTGTTTTAACTCTTGCTGGAAAGGAATACAGATAAAAGAAGAGAAGAAGCCAAGAAAGAGTAGAGGGCAAAGGCGGGAGGAGCGCTGGAGCAGGCACCAAGAGGAAGAGCCTCAGCCAGCAGAGTGAACCCATCACATCACAGAGACACCAGACATCACGTCCTCATACTCACTCTGTCAGTTTTGAAAACATAATACCAGAAGAAGAGGGGCCCGATTCCAAACAGTGCTCCTAAGAGTGAGGTCTTGGGAGTGGGTCTGAAATTAGGATAAATATTTGCTGATCTTGCATAGGTCCAACGAAGCAAGGCAGGATCTTCCTAAAATTTATGAAAACAAAAAGTTACAGGAACTCAAGCAGGGTCACACGGAGAAACAGTCTCCCCAGGACTTGTGCGGAGGAGCACAGGAGACGCCTTTGTTCTCTACAATGGTTAAGGGGATTCTCTGAATATTCCTCAACAGCTTCAGGGAAGATCTTTCATTTCTAGCGTTTGTTGAATAATTCTGATGATCCTATTCAAATCCTTCAGAATTTAAGACTCTTATATCACCCTTCATTTCTATTATTTAAAATTTATTTAAAATTTAAGAATACTTATCTTTTAAAGCAATCAGAGAAGCCAGTTTTTCTCTATGATCATTTTTTAAAATTCTTTTCTAGACTGTTTTTAGCTTCACTGTCTTTCTTGAAGTGTGACCAACAGAACCACACAATACTCCCAATGAAGACAAACATTTCATATGCTCTGTCATGCTTTGAACTTTGTTTCCAGGACCCCTTCTAATGCTACCCCGACACTGGTCTTTCCAGGCTACAAATAAGCCGCAGGACAGTGAAGAGTGAGGTAGGCTAACTCTGAACTTTAAGCTTAAGCTGACTTGGTTATTTTAAGAGCAAAATTATTATATTTCACACTATTAAAATAGCTTTGTAGAAAAGACAAGGTTTTTAAAGAAAAATAATCAGACTGTCTTGGTTAAGGAAAAAAGTAATTGTCCATTTTTAATATTTATACTGGAATATGTAAGAATAGCAAAATCTACCCCAAACACATAATTAAATTTAATTAGCAAAAGTCCCAAATGATTTTACAAAATTATTTGCTCCAATTAACTGATAGAGAGATAAAAATAAGCAAATGAAATCTGCTTTAAATCTTTAATACTAAGCTGCGAGGAAGGCATTAAGGTCAAACTTTAATACTAAGCTGTGAGGAGGACATTCAAGGTCCTGACCAACACCAAAAAGTCATGATTGGTAGGACTAAAATAATTAAACTGGATCTTCCACAGTAACATTTTAAACCAAACTGTTTGCAGAAACAGCAAAGAAGGTGAAGACACAAGATACAGGTTCATGGGGATGTTTAAGCTCAACACCTAAAAGGATAAATACATCTACTCTTGTATCTATCCCTTCTGCTATGGATGTATTTGAAAGACTCCCCTTCGAAGAATTCTCAATCTGTCGGTCACCTCTCTACAATTTAATATCTGCCAGATCTATCTTCCAGAAACACACCTCATTTTCAACAGCCCCATGTGCATAGTTCACTGAGCCCAGTACTGTTAAGTGAGGCTCCAAAACACACGCCATGGGAGACAGTTCTTTGCTACCACTCCACGTCCAAAGGACTGTGGGCAGCATCTGACATGGTGGACACTCCTTGAAACCGTTTCTTCATCTGGCTTCCAGGGCACACCCCTCCATGGTTTCCCTCCTAACTCTCCTGCCATTCCCTCTTAGTCTCTTTTGCATTCTTCCATCTTATCTCCCCAATCTCTTAATATTAGACCTCAGACTTTGCTAGTCTTTCCTATCTGTATTCACTCCCTTGATGATCTCCTTCAATCACATGGCTGTACATATCCATCAACCATAGGCTGATGATTCTCAAAATTATACCTCCAGTCCTAGACCACGACCCTGAACTCCAGATGTAATATCCAAGTATCTGCTCAACGAGGATGTGTTGCCTAACAGGATGTCAAATGTGATGTTTCTCCCAACAAATTGATCTCCCAACAGTCCACCTCCATCCCTGCTCCTCTCACATTCTTCTCTATCTCGGTAAAAGGCAAGTTCATTCTTCCAATCACTTACGTCAAAAACCCTGGAGTCAACCTGGACTCCTCTCTTTCCCTTATACCCTAAATCCAATCTGCCAGCAAACCTGGTTGGCTCTACTTTCAATACACACCCAGAACTGACCACCTCTAACCACCTCTGCTGCCACCACTCTGGCAGCCCCATCGACTAAGAGATTAGATTACTGCGAAAGCCTCCGGACTGTTCTCCCTGCTCCTGCCCTTGCTCCCCCACAGTCTATTTCCAGCTAAGCAGCCAGAGAGATCTTGTTAAAAATGTAAGTCCAGATTATGGGACTCCCTACTCAGTGAAAGTCCTCACAAGGGCCAACCAAGGCATGGGTGATCTAGTCCCAGGTACCTTTCTGACCTCACCTCTTCCTAACCTGCCCGCATCTTTCTCCTCTGTAGCCACAATAGTCTCTTCAGTATTTTTAGAATTAATTAGGCGCACTCCTGCCTAAGGACCCTCGCACTTGCCTTCCCCTCTGCCTAAAATGCTACATTCCTAGAGAGCTGTGTGGCTAGCTCCCTCTCTTCACTTCTTTCAGATCTTTACTCAAATGTCACCTACCAAGCGAGACCTTCCCTGGGTTTATCTAAAATTGCAGCTGCTCTCCCTCCTTACTACCTACACACACTCCTCATCCCCTTCTTTGCTTTATTTTTCTTCTTATCACTTACCACTATATCTAACATGTTAAGTGATTTCATTTCTTAACTTGTTTATTACCTGTCTCCTCCCCTGGAAAGAAAGCTCTCCGAGGACAGGAGTCTGTACCTGTTTTCTTCTCCACTGTTACCACAGCATCTAAAACAGGGCCTGGCCCATAATAGATTCTGAGCAATTATTTATCACTGAATTAATCATTCTTAAAAATTAGGCAAGGAATTTCCATGCATTGATCAATATATGATTACGTCCCAGGCATTCATTTAATTAACAGAACTACTAACGAGGCAGGTATGACTACCTCTGCTTTTACAGGACAAAATTGAAACTGCCCTGGATCACAGAACTGGAAAAGAGAAAATCTGGAGTTTAAACTCAGCTCTGTTGGACTCAAGGCCTTATTCTTTTTTACTACATCATACTATCTGGCACATCAAATCCATTCGTGTGAGGATGTAAGTAATAAACGTCTCTCTCCACACCTTCTTCTCAAGTAAAGAAAGTTCTAGCTGGGGATGGTACAGCCAACTGGTTAAGCTTTGGGTCACAGAGACCCAGGTTCAAATTCTGCTCTATCACTTGCTAACAGAGTATCACTCTGTGACCTCCTTGTCCTTCCTTTGTTGTCATCTCATCTGTAAAATGGGGGCAGTAATAGAGCTTAACTCTTTGAATAATATTCAGAAAGGGTTTAGATAGTGCCTGGCACATGGTAAATTTCCTTCAATCCTCACAACTTCCTGAAATTCCTACAGAACACCAATGTAGCTGGTGAGAAAAGTTTTTTAAAAAAAAATATATATATTTGACATCATACTTACACAGCTCACGGGCAGAAAGTTATCTAAAAGCACACTTAGAATGTACTACCATTCCCATATATGAAGATCAGAAAACTAAGGCTCAAAGGAGTTAGGCAGACTGCCCAAGATCAGATAGTTTGCTACTATGTAGTGCCTTGGCACCTGACTCCAAAGTTTCAAAGGACTATGGGCAGCATCTGACATGGTGGACACTCCTTGAAATCGTTTCTTCACCTGGTTTCCAGGCCACACACCTGCATGGTTTCCCTCACTCTCCTGCCATTCCCTCTTAAGTCTCTTTTGCGTTCGTCCACCTTATCTCCCCAATCTCTTAATATTAGACCTCAGACCTTGCTAGTCTTTCCTATCCGGATTCACTCTTCTAAAGCTGCAGGGTCTTTGGATCTTTAAAAGATGTAAACTGAAGAATCACTATATTCCCATCAGGAGAGAGCAATACTGCTATGAACTGTGCACTGAAAGATGGAAAAGGGCTTTTAAAAAACTATATACGACACATTTTCTGAACACTCATTACAAGCCAGGTACTGTGCTGGCCGATCACGTGCCTTATCTCATTTAATTCTCTAAGAGCCTCGTAAGACAGGAAGTACTATATCACCCCCATTTTGGGGATAGGAAGACGGAGGCTCAGCAGCAAAGTTGAGTAAGAGTTTTCAAGATCACCCAGGCGGAAAGTGATCAAGCCAGGACTCAAACCCAGCCAGCTGTGAATCCAGAACGCGTCCTCTTTACCAAGCTCTCTGCCCAAGGTCAAAGGGCTAGTGAGTCGGCCTGCTCCCTGGGCCTGGAAGAGGGTCCATTTCTAAGACACTGATAAGGAACGGTGGCTACTCCGCTGTGTGGTCCCCCTGGGCCGGTCTGGGCTGCCCTGCTGAGGGGACCGCCCGGACTCTGGCCCTCGATTCCCGCCCGGCCGACCCGTCACTCACAACGAGCCCTCGGCGGCTGGGGTCGTTGTACTGAAGCAGATACTCCCGTTTAAGCCGGGATCTTATGGCCAACCGTTCAGCTTGCGCCTTCCGCGTTTCCGGAGATATGTCGTACTCAGCTGGGTCGAGGGTGGTAGGCAGGCTGGCCAGGCGCGACGGCTCGTACTTGGGGAAAGACATCTTGGCACCCCCCGGCGCACAACTGCGCCTGCGCGGCTCCGAGGCCCCCGCCCTCTTCTGACCTTCAGCCTGAGGAGGTGCGCCTGCGCATCAGCCGGAGCTTGGAGACGAGTTCAGCGGAAACTCGGCTCCCTGTTAGCGATCTGCGCATGCGCAATGTGCTTTCCTTCCCAATCCCACCAAACTATCGCTTATTGATTCTTCCTAGCAGCCTTATCTTTACTGACATAACCGAGCTTATGATGTGAAGTTCAGCTGTGTGGGACTCCAGAGAGAGGAAACGGGACTGACTGTGAAATCCTATTCCAATGTGCGTCCATCCAAGGTGTGTAACCTTGGGCAATTCACTTCCTTATCCTGGAGATAATGACTCCTATTCTGTCCACCTAGCAAAGTTGTTGTGAGGATTAAATAAGGTAATGAATAGATGCCAAAGTGCTTTGCAAAAGATAATTCCCTATCCAAGAAAAAGAGAATAAGTTTTTCCGTACATTACCCCATTAGATCCATACATATTAACCAGAAGAGTATTTTTCATAGGCACGAAATAATGTTTAATAGGAGAATGATGTTATAAGAGAGGTGTTGCCTGCCTGACTATAGTAGATCAGAAAAAAATGAGGTATTGAGTATATGGAGAACACATGTCAGTACCCTGTGGACCAAATTACACAGGCTTCTCAACTTTGAATTTTCATTAGTGCTATGATTCAAAGAGGAGTAATTTCACCAATTGTATCATAGCATCATGCTGTAAGAAAAGAATTCAGAAAAAAGATTTGCAATTTTAAGTATTCCAATTAAGTCTGTTTCTATAAATACCAAAATATATCTTCGTTGGCCTAATCACAGTGGTTAAAGTTCCTCACACTCTGCTTCAGCAGTCCGGGTTCAAGGATTGGATCCTGGGTGTGGACCTACTCCATTCGTCAGCCACCCTGTGGAGGCGTCCCACATACAAAGTAGAGAAAGACTGGCACAGATGTTAGTTCAGGGCGAATCTTCCTCACAAAAAATAAGTAAATAAAATAAAATAAAATTACCTGTCTAAAAAAAAAAATGAGGCATTGAGTAAAGCTCGTGAATAAACAGTATCTTGGTTAAAATACTAAACCCTCTCTAAAATCCTTAGCATTCTGCGGATGCTAAGAATGAAAAACATCCTTAAAGATATGAAAATAGGCATAGGGGCATTGTGTCTTACTATGAAAGATGATTTGGGAAGAAAAGGAAGATAACCTGAAATGAAACCTCCTCCATCCCTACTGTCCTTCTCTCTCCCCCACTATCACCAAGGGAAAAGAGCAACTTCAAGTTGCACAGCAGGGTCTTTGGGTACCCATCAGACACTTCTTAGGGGAAAATACGTAAACAATAGTTCCACAACTCAAGTAAGGAAAGCTGGATCAAAAGAGAGCTTCAGCTTGGATGAAATGTCTGGGGATGTGTAGGTATGTGGGGAAATGGTTGCTAGGCAGAGAAATGACCTAGGAAGTGTTGGCACTTAAAGTGATGAGAAGGAGCATTGCTGTCAAATTTATTCAGCATTTTAATACTGTTTTAACATATTTATTAAGCACCCACCACGTGAAGCATACTGTACACTAGTCAGTCTTAGCCTTCCAGGTTCAGTGGGGGAAATGCAGAAGTGAAGGACATGATGTTTGTCTTCGAGGAGCTGACAATCAGGCGGTGCAGAAAGAACAGACAGAATATGATAATATTTGCAAAGCAGTTTAATGTCCAAATGAATTTAGAGTAAAATGGGCTCTTGAGAATGCAGGCTGAGGGAAGGTAAAAAAAAGAAATTTGAGACAAATCACTCACCCTTGATTTTAAAGAAGTGCAAAAAAAAAAAAGGAAATTCTGGGTTTTTTCAAAAGTGTTTTAAAATATTAAGAAGATAATGAAAAGCAGGAGCAGGTTGTAAATTCTAAAGACTACATTGAAATGTTTAAAAAAAACCCTTTGTTTATAGATTAGACACTGATCTAGGAAAAAGAGTGTGTAAAAAGAGTAAAAGAAAAAAGAAAGAACAGTGAGTACAAACCCCTGACAATGTTAAAAAAAAAAAAAAAAAGACTTTTTAAGGTTAAGAGAGGGAGAGACAGACAGAATACACTTCATCCTTTCGCTTTGGATGAGTTAAGGTGGTTACGTGGGAATAACATTTGCTTGATTATCATAAGGATCCTTTAAGATGATTGCTAAAAATAGGCAGTCCTAGGTTCTCTTCTGCTCTTGGAGATTCAAATTTGGTCTGTCAGGGGAACATAGGAGTCTGTACTTTTTACAGTTTCCTAAGAGGAGTCTTATAATAGTGCATTTGGGAAACATAGAGATGAGTATAAGAGGTCTTCCTTTCCCTCTTCTTTTTCCCAGAAAAGGCCCTCTTAGAGTGAATGTATTTAAGATGGAGACCTTGATTCCATAGTGAAAGAAAAAGACTTGATTGGGACTTTATCTTAAAATAAGGCAACCAAAAAACTAGGAAAATGAATTTATCTTATATTGAACAGATTTTAGGTTACAATTACAACTGTGTGCTAATTCTAATAAATCAAGTGTTAATCTGTGGGGACATTATTTTTATATAGCTCATTATCCCTCATTTTGCATTTAATTTTTATAAGAGGGTCATATTTGCAAAAGTGTTGGAGGGTTTTGTCCAGTTTTCCCAAGGCCCTCTCTTATTCGTTTGAATCTAAATTATTTCCTTTTGAAGTACTGGTGTCATCATCATTCTTACCGATTTTCTGTTTTTCGTGTGTTACCTGGTCCAACTCTGTGAACTCCTCCTTTATTAGTAACTTTGCATGTGGATCCAGCAGCTCACAGCATCACCTTTATCAAGTTTATGAAATTCCACATCTTTTGCAAGATTTGCAATAGATTTCTACTGTATTTGAGGGTAGGATATTTCCAAATGGATGACCAAGACTTCAATAGGGATGGGTGTACACACTAGGGTTAGCAGATGGAGCAATTTCGCAAGTGGTCATTCCATTATTTCATCAATGGATATTTCATGTTTTGAAGGCTTTCACTTCTCTAAGAAATCTCCTAATAGAATTCATCAGAATTTATTGGGACATGGATTACAAGGACTAAGTATATGTACCTGTATTTGGCTGGAAGTGGGGGGATGAAGGGGTGAAGGAAAGAAGCAAATATGCAGGTATGGTCAAGCTATGTGAATGGGGTAGGGTTTCAGGGAACAGAAGATGGGCAGGTGAATACAGAAACTGTAAGAAGCAGATAAGTTCCAGCTTGCAACAATATGAAGAACATTCCTTCTCTTAATTGGGTAGGATCATAAGAAAATTTGTGAATAAAGTTCTCATTTTGGGTTGAGAATAAACCCAATACTCAGAGATTTAATTAATCAGTAATTAACAGCAGTTGACGTTTAGTATTTTTCTTTATTGTTATTTTTAAAAACCTTATCCTAACATTGAATATCAGCAAAGGATATACCGTCAAGCTAATAAAGAGACCCCTCCTTACATGAGCCCTCTGGAATAACCTGGGAAGGACCCTAGAAATGTGTTCACAAGGTCATTCTGTTTTTGTGAAATGAGAAAAAGTAAGATATTTTCATCACGATTGCCTAAGACTGCTGTGTCTCTCCTCTCTGACTTCCCTTCTATCACATTTTCCCTCCTGTTGGGTGGTATCACAGTGGTGTTAGGCACTTGGGGGATCTGGCAAACAAAAGTTCGGGTTTTGTGGGATATATTTATTTAATTCACATTAAGTTATTGCTCATTGCTAGGCATCCAGGTGCAAGAATGGCTTCCAGGGACACCACCATCCCCTAGAAGGTGCCGGGTCAGAGTTTGTATTGTGATATGAACTCATCCTGTGAATCCTGGCCCTGGAAATATGTGAGTAGAGGATGAGAAAGAAGGTATAAAATATACAGAACCAGAAGCTAATTTGTAGAAAATTCTTCTAAGCATCATTTGAATTTTTTCTTAAAGAAACTGGATAAAACCCTCCAACACGTTTGCTAATATGACCCTGCTGCAAAAATCAAATGCAAAGTGAAGCATAATGAGCTGTGTAAAAATAATGTTCCCACAAATTAATATGGATTTATCAGAATTAGCACATAGTTGTAATTGCAACCTAAAATGTGTTAAATAGAAGATAAATTCATTTTCATTGTTTTTGGTTGCATTATTTCAATATATAAGCTTCAGGTCTCATCAAACTTGGATCTTCCTGTTTGTCAGTCTTGTTAAGGCTGCAAGGAAGAGACACAAAATGCTATGTGAATTAATTTAATTGCAAGGAGATCCAGGAACGCAGGGTAGCAAGAAAAGTCAGCTCTTCAGTTGTGTAGCCACCCTGGGAACTTGTCTTCTAAAATTGAAATGAATAGCAGTTCCAATGGAGAATAAGAACAATATTCCAGAGTTTCCAGCATCCCACCTAAAGCTCAAGTAACCCACTTTCTCTTTGTTTATCTAGCATTTAGTCTTTCTTCCAAAGAGGATGTTATTGAGTAAGGTTGACACTGTTCTATCTAAAGATTGCCCGAAAGCACCATGTGGAAGGTTGGCTTTCTTGTATCCAACTCATCTATGGCCCTGTTAACTTGTGTGCTGTCCAAATCAGTCATAAATAAGGTTACATGACTGTTTTTACCCAACAGATCCATCTAAGTCACAGAAGCATCTCATATTTAGAAAAGACGCACATAGAACTACTTTCTTCAGAGTGGTATTGTACCCAGCAGGCACTTTGAGACTACACGGACTGTCCATTACAAATACACATCACTTTCTCTATGTTTCTACTATAGCTTTATAATAAGTCTTGCTATTTCATGAGGCAAATCTATCCATTTTTTTATAGTTCAAAATTGTCTTAGCTACTTTTGTTCTTCACTTTCAGATGAATTTTAGTATTAAGCTGTCAAGTTCCATGAAAAAAAAATCCATTGGGATTTTGTTTCGAATTGCACTAAATTTATAGCTGGATTTAAGGAGAACAGTCATCCTTATAATATTGCATCTTCTTGACTGTAATCATTAGTTAGGTCTTCCATGTCCTTCAATCATGTTTTGTAACTCCCCATAAAGAACTCCGGCCTCTTCTATTAGATTAATTCCTGCTACATTATAGATTTCATTGCTAATGTTAATTGTTTCTTTTTCCTATTACATTTTCGAAGTGGTTATTGCTAGCATATAGTAATATTATTGATTTTTGTGCCCTGATCTTGGAACCAGTATTCTTATTGAACTTTTCCTTAGTCCTGTTAGCTGTCCTATAGATTCTTTTTGTGATTGTTCTATATAGTCAGTCATATCTTTTGCAAATAGGAGTCTTGCATTTTCTTTTCAAAGTGTTTTATTTCTTTTTTCCCCGCTCTTATTCATTAGCTAGGACCCCCAGTACAATGTTGTATAATAGTAAAAATAGAGGATCTCCCATCTTTTTCCCAGCTCTAAAAGGAAATCTTCTGTTGGTTCATCATTAAATATGTTTGCAGTAGGGTTTGGAAGAAGCTCTTTATCAGGTTAAGAAAACTCCCTTACGTTCCTCGCCAAAAGCTTTTTTTTTTTAAATCATGAATGACTGTTTAATTGATCAAATGCTGTTTCTGCATTGTTTGACATATTGTCATATGATTTTTCTCTGTTAGTCTGTTAAAAAGATGAAGAACCTCAGTAGGTTGTTCTGATGTGGACTCATTTTGCATCTGGAATTAACTCTACTTCATGGCCATGATAATGTTGTTTAATATACTGATGAACTAAATGTATTAGCATTTTATTTAGAATTTTACCACTTATGTTTATAGATGAATTAGCTCTATCTTTTTCTTATTTTGTTCTTGTCTAGTTTTGGTAATATATTTACATGAAATCAGTTGGATAGATTTCCTTCTTTTATTTTTTTTTAAAAGTCTCCAAAGCAGTTTGTATAAGACAGGGACTATCTATTCCTTGAAGCCTTGGTAAATTCTCTTATAAAACTCTTTGGGTCTTACATCTTTTTTCAGGGAAGACTTTAGGCTGTCAATTCAATTTCTGTAATGGTTGTTTATTCAGATTTTCTTTCTTCTGGAGTCAATTTTGGTAATTTAAATTTTCTCAAATATCTTGCTTTAAACTTATTGCCATAGAGTTTCTAATCTCATCTTATGATTTTTTTTCTATCTCTACTGTCTTTATAATTATGATCTTCTTTTTGCTTCTAATATTATTTATTTATTTCTTCTTTTTTTCATCATGCACTCTGCTAAAGGTTTGTCTACTTTGTCTTTTGAGAAAACCCATTTTTTACTTTGTTAATCATCTCTAACCAATAACTTTTCCTGTTATACTTATTTTTCTTTTTTCTGAGATTACTTATTCATTTTTGTTTATTTATGTTTCATATACATATATTATATTTTTTTGAGGAAGATTAGCTCTGAGTTAACATCCACCACCAATCCTCCTCTTTTTGCTGAGGAAGATTGGCCCTGAGCTAACATCTGTGCCCATCTTTTCCTATTTTATATGTGGGACGCCTGCCACAGCATGGCTTGATAAGCGGTGCGTAGATCCTCACCCAGGATCCAAATTGGCCAACCCCAGGCCGCCAAAGTAGAGCATGCGAACTTAACCATCACACCACTTGGCCAGCCCCTGTTTTATACTTTTTTATGCATATAATTCTGTACATTTCATTTTAGCTACATCTCCACAAGTTTTTACCAGTATTTTCATTGTCCTGTAGTTCTGAGTATTTCATAATTTCCATTACGTTTTTTTCTTTAACTCATGGGTTATTTAGAAATGCATTTTTCACCTTCCAAAAGATGTTTTGTTTCACCTATCTTTTTGTTGTTAATTTCTAATTTAATAGCATTATTGTCAGAGAAGTTTGACTGTATAATATTAGTCTTTTGAAGGTTGCTGAGACTGTGGTCAGTTTTTTTGACCAGTCATTTGCCATTCAAAGAGTTATTACAAGGTGAACACACCTTTGTAAACATACATAGTCATTTTTATAATAGTTCCATGTGAGTTTAAAAAGAATGTATGTTCTGTATTAGTTGACTGCAAGGTTAGATCAAGTCTGTTAGTTGTGTGGCTTAGATCTCTCATATCGTTATTCATCTTTGTCTATTTCCATTATAGAGGTATATTATAATCTCCCAATGCCGTTGCGGTTTGTTAATTTCTCCTTGAGCAAGATTAGAATACACAGGGTGAATTGAAGGTGAATTGGAAACATTTTAATGTGCGTGCATCTGTGAATTGTTTTTAGCATAAAAACAAAGCAACTCACACATAATGGCTTGTTCACTCCATCCATTTAGTGTGCTGTATACAAACCAACCAGAAAAAAAAATCTTTCTGCTTAAAATATACAGTACACTTAGAAACACATCTGTCATGTAGACATATCCAAAAGCTTATGAATATTACATTTTGCATTCCTCTTCTTCAGAGACAGTCTTTTCATCCTAGTCTTAGCATATTTCTGTTCTTATTACTAAAGTCACTTACATAAGCACATATTTGTACTTGAAAGGAACAATAAGTTTCCTACAAAGTGTAAGGTGACATTTTCTTGCAAGTTGTCAATTTAATATAAAATTAATCCTCTTAGCTGAGGCTATGTCATGCTTTCTTCTTTGGGATAAAGTACTGCTCTAGCATCTTCTTTTGCTTGGGGAGAGCAATTGCCTCTAGGTCAATTTTCTGACATACTCCCATTTCTTACCCATATGGCAGTCAGAGTGACCTTTTAAAATAGACGTTATCCTATCGCCCCTAATTAAATCCTTACATGACTTCAAGGTCCTGTGAGTTCTGCTCCTTGACTCTTCAGCTGCACTTGCCTCCCTGCTCCCCATCACTGTCTGTGTTCTAGCCACACAGGCCTCTCTTCAGTTCCTTCCCTCCACAGGGCATTTGCACTTACTCTTCACTCTGCCTTAAACATTACACTCTATACTCCCATTCATCCTTCAGAAATCAATTCTGTAGCCCCTTAACTAACCAAAAAGGTCAAATCCTCCTAGGAGCTTTCATGGCACTATAGACCTCTCCTTTGTAACACTAATTACAGTCAGAATTTTATATTTCTTATTATTTAATTATTTCCTGTCTCTCCCCACCCTCACACTAGAATGGAGGCTCTTTGAAGACCAGGACCACATTAGGCTTGGCTCGCCCTGTATCCCAACACCAGCATGGTGTCTGGCACATCATAGCAGTGGTGAGTGAGTAAATGACCAGTTGCCTTTCTTCACTTCAAAGAGAGTATATTAGCCAATTGTACCTACACACCTCTTGCTGCCTCTGCTTTCAATCATGCTTTCCTCCAGGCCATACCCCATACCCATCCGCCCCACCCCGCCCACCCCAAATTCACAATTCAAGTCTAAGAGCATTGTCCAGTAATGTCAGTTTTTACTGAAGATTTTGTGTGGTTACAGAGGAGGGGGGTATATTAAAAACAAAATACCCCTTTAACATCTCTGCTCCCCCCTAGCCGACCCCCCCGCCCCTCAACCCTATCTCTAACGCGGCTGGCGCTGTCTCAGGCCTCCTCTTTTGCCCCCCTGCCAAGTCTGCTCTGGCTCCAGCCCGGCGGCCTCCTTCTCCACCTGCCGCCAAGTCTAAACTCAGCATAACCAAGTGCAGCCATAGCATAACCAAGCCATGACTCCTGGGGTCTTTAGTTCAGAGAGTCACTTGCATTTTTTAAAATTTGGAACAGATAGTGTTGTCCATTTTTTAATATTTTCCTTTACTTGATGATATTCTTCTCCCTGTGAGTGCCATCCTATGCCCTCCCTGCTATCTGTGGCCAACTGAAATCTTCTGTCCATCAAGGTCCACGTCAAATGCCACATCTTCTAGAAACCTTTCCGTAAAGCCCCCGAGTAGAGGTGACTTTTCTCTTCCCTAAATGCATATACTACTTCCTTTATTCTGCTTAGTACTACAGGCCACGTTGTGGTTGTTTTCCTCTCCCTCTCCTGTAAGAGCCAGTTCCACTTCATACTCTACATGTCTCCTGAAGAGTCTGGCTCAGGACCCTGTGCACGGTAGGCTCCACTGCTGGTTACATTATAATGAAACTTTTTGTATTTCTTCTCTTAGGTTTTGGTAAAAGCCTCTTCAATAAAGCTACTGAATTTCATGGTTCTAAATGACAGATATCCAATATTTCCATTTCAGAATCAGCTAGCAGAAACCACTCCCCTCTTTGAAGGATCCCTGTAGATACTGCCGGGGATGTAGTACAGCCTTGGGTTCAGCAGTCTTGGAGAGCAGGTCTCTATCCAGGTAAAAGATACAATTGATGTCTTTGACTGGGTTGAGTCTGGCTTTCAAAGATGCAGCATCAGTCTGTCCTGTGAAAGACTACGAGGGCCCCTGAAAGAGTTAAAACTGAACTCCTATGACTCCTTACAAATGCCAAGGAGGTGGCTAACCAAAAATGTTGGCATACAAATTTAACCTCCTGTGGTCTAGAGAGAGACCGACTGCTAGCGGGCTGTGTTCTGTTATTAGTGTGATCTTCCTGTGAAGAGATCTCTCAATGTCTCATAGTCACCTTGATCAAGCAAGGGGGGCAGGCAGGGGGCGTGATGAGATTTGCTTCATGTGTGATGGCTAACTGAGGGCATCTAAGATATAACCTGCTGTTACTTGCTCAGACTTCCTACCAAATTGTATTTACCTTCTCAACATGAAACCGTAAATATCTGTACCTCCTTTTATTCCAATAAGCATCTTCATTACCCTGAATTAAACATGGATAAAAAGTAAAATGAAGTTCTTTGGTTTCTTTTTTAACATTTTTTTCTATTTCATTTCATTATTAAAAAAATTTAAAAATAGAATGAAAAATTAAAATGTAAAGAAATTCATATTTCTACAACCTAAGGACAATCACAAAATTTTTGACATTTTTTTCTTCCAATCTTCTTTCCATGTAAAGGATGTTTTTTGAAAACTGTAAGGATGCTACAGATATACTGTATTCCATTTTTTCATTTAAGTTTTTAAACTAAGCATTTTTCTGTAGTCTTTTTTATAGATAACAATATCCATAATATTGTGAATGTCTAATACTCCAACAAGAGGAAATAATTATAATTTGCTTAACTATCTCCTTTGCTCTTTCTTAAAGTTGGTTAAAAAAAGTAAAAGTATAAATAAGTACTTAAACACTGCATTTCTAAACATTTTACATTTATTCATGGAATTATCTGCTTTTTTACAGTTCAGTTTATCTTTGCTCCTTGCCCCTATTGGATCTTCCAGAGGCTGTGCCCACCTCCAGCTTTCCCAGCACCTCCTGTCAGTCCCATGATGCTCTGTGGTAAACAAGCCTGATGCTTCCTTGACAACTGTCACTTGGTCTATGAGCTTTTATCACCCTATCATCCCAAGAGGGCATGCTCTTAATTTCTCTTGGTTTAGGCTCATCCTGAGCAGAAGCAGGCCAATTCCCAGAAAATCAATCCAATGGGAGCCAGTGTGTGAATGACTGCTTCTCTGAATGGCGAGCGGACCTAGAGCAAACCACAGTGAGAGGGTCTGAAGGCTGTGAACAGACACATGGAGCTTCAGACCCAGGCCCCTCTCCCAGTGCCTCTGCAATTTTCCACCCTATGATCTTCAGGCAAAAGACCTGAGCTCTCTAGCCTCAGTTTCCTCATCTGTGAAATGGATCCCTAGTCAGAGTATTGGAGATAAAACGAGGTCCTGACGTAGGACCATCATGGCAGGGCATGATGGAAAGTTGTTAGGTGACTTCCTCCTCTCTGGAGAATGGTGATAAGGATGAAACAATTGGCAAAATGTATGCTATTCTACATCTGAATCCTAGTTTCTTCTTTTAAAACCCAGCTCCTAACAAGTCTCTTTCTTAAAAGGATCAGCCCTTTTTTCTTCTAAATATTCTAAAAATATAAAACCCAACCAAAGTTTTAAAACACACTTTTGTGGTTGTTTTTTCACAAATGTTAAAGACAGTTGGATATGCTATCCTCCCAGGAGCATTTTTAAAATATCAGGGTACCTTCTATTTTTTTATTACAGAAATTTCCCAATACTCACAAAAGTGGGGAAATGGTATAATGAACCCCACATACTCATCGCTGAGCTTTCACAATTTTGAATATTTTGCCAATGTCATTTTATCTATCCCCCTCCATATACTTTTATTTTTGCTGGATTATTTTAAAGCAATTCCTGACAGCATTTCATTTTACCCATAAATACTTCAGCATGTATTTCTAACAGTTAAGGAGGTTTTTTTCCTACATAACCACAATGCTATTATCACACGTAACAAAATTATCAATAATCTCAGGAGCATTTTAAAAATAGGATTCTGGAAAAAGCAAGCCAAAGGAATGAGTAATATAGAATTTCAAGCCCTATGGTAAGCAGTTTGGGAAGATGCTTTTGGCAAAGGGGGTACTTTCACTCTGCAGATGACATCATAGAGCCAGATGCCACTTTCTCCTACATATCCGAAATTGGATTTACTTTCTTACCCCCCCAAGAATATTCCCTAGTTCATTTCAAGGCATCAGCATCCACCCAGGACCTCGAGCTGGAGATCCAGAGTCCTTGCAGAGTCTTTTTACCCTCCCCTCTCTCCCTGGCACTCCATTTAACCAGTTTTGAGGTCCTTAATCTCAGAATGAATATTGCATCTCCCCCTCTCCATTCTCACTTCTTCTCCCTTCATCAAGGCCCCCATTATCTACCTCTACACTGCTGTTTTGAAAGGTCTTCCTTTGGGTTCCCCCAGAAACAGAGCCTGAAACAAGGATTTGAGTATAAATAATTTATTTGAGAGGCGATCCCAGGAGACACTGGGAGCTGAGTTGGGGAGTGAGACAGGGAAGTGAAAGAAGCCAATGCGGGTGTGTTATCAAGCACTGCAGGGCACGGGAGGGAGCTCCATCCCACTGGGAAACTCTGGGAGACAATACAGAACATGCCTTCAGAGTTATCCCAGCACACAGGCAAGGGAGCTGGGGTATTTATCCAGCTCTCCACCCATCATTGCTTGATGGCTTCTCTTAGGGGCAAGAACTCCCCAACACTTCTGGCCTCGCTGTATATGGGCTGAGCATGCTGCCAGCTAGAACACAGAGGGTCACGGGCCTTCAGTGTGTAATGGTGAGTACCGAGGGGACATAGGCAGGGCACCAACAGACCCACTACATTGCCTCCCTTCTCACTCTCTCCCAGGACAGAGGCCAGGGATAACTTCCCAAAGCACAAATGTGATCCTGGTGCTCCTGTACTCAATAAAAAGAGTATGTGGATGATGCTAAAGACCAACCTTGTTTATTTCCCCTGATGGAGGTGACTGTCTTATGTGGTACTGAGCCCTATGTCCTGGACACCTGTGGCACATCTTCTGCAGATGGCCAAATTTTGGTTTGCACTTTAACTACTTGTGAATTCAATGGATAGATAGCTTTATTCATATGTTTATAATTAAAACCATGTTTATTTACAGAACAAGTTGGTAGGGGAAGGGACAAATGATTGCCTCTGGTTAGGACTCCACTGGTACAGCCCTTTTTACCTCTCACTGGTTTGCAAGATCCTTCCCAGACAAGTGGAGCGCCTCCCTCCACTGGTGCCACTGCACCAAAGCTATCGTGGCAATACTTTGTTCTTTAGGCAGTCACATTATCTGGGAATCTCAATGTGATTTAAAAGCTTACATAACTTCCCCAATGAGTCAGCATGCTCTGACGAGGCAGCATGGTGGAGTGGAAAGAACACGGCATTGGGTGCCAGATAGAACAAATTCAGTTCCTGCATCTGCCGCTTCTTAACTGCGTGGCAGACAAATTACCCTGCCTCTCCGAGCCTCGGTTTCTTCCTCTAACAAATGGGAATCAGAGTACCTACCTAGGAGGGTTACTATAAGGATTAAATGAAGTAAGAAAACAATCAGTGTGATCTAGCAACATCTAGCAAGTTCTTGAACCTTACTGACCTGCAGTAGTAGAAAATGCTCATTTATCTCTGTCTGCTTTTAGCACTAGTGAATTTTAGATGAAAGTCCAAATCAGTTCTGTGTAAAGGAAAATTGCTCTTGCTCCACTCTGGGTAAAGTAGCCACATTGTGTGTGAAATAAATCTGTACCAGAAAAGGGTGGGATGCTCTAGGAAGGGCTGGGCTGGCACAGCCTGGCTCGGCCCCGACTGCAAGGGCAGCCAAAGATCGCTAGCTTTCAGTGGCGACTTTGCGAGTTCATGGCAAGACAGACAGCAAGAAAAACAAACTGTGCAGGAGAGCCTGTGCGATCAGCTCTGCATAGCTCCTTACCGCGGTGGAGAGCAGTCAGGAATGGCACTGCAGAATGTCTTCTGCTAGACAAAGCTGCAGCATACAAATGAGGATGCTGCTGTGCCAGCCGGGGCTGGGGACGATTCTGGAACTGTTTTTCCAAAGTGATTGGAACAAACGCCTGCAAGTTAAAATAAATAAGTAAATAAAATCCCTGGTCAGCAAACGAGCATGCTGCAAAGTTCTTCCCTGCCAGTCGCAACAATATTAGGGCAGGATTACCAGGCCAGGATCTTTACAGTCAGCATAATACACAGTTAGTAGTCAGCTGGAGTCAGCAGAGAAAGTATTTATAAGCAGGGGGTGATCAGTGAGTGTGAACCTAAGAGCAAAGAAATCTCTGAAAAGAAAAATCAGGAGCCAATTTTTGAACTTAGAAACAACAGAATGTTAGAACAAGAAAGGTTCTTTCAGATCATCCAGCTGTTCTGGTGATTTTTAAATGCTTAAAAGAGAAACTTTTTTTTCAAATAAAATCTTATGCAGACTCTCCCACTGTAAGGCAAATAAACGGGATGCTGCTCTGAGGAGGGGAGGGCAGGAGGACGAGAGGGCAGTGTGGTTCAGGGGCCCCAGTCTCTGAGCCTCAACTTTAGATCTCCCAGTGTGGCCCAGAAATATGTCCTGGAAATCCCAAGGCCCCACTGACCACAGTGTGACAACCTCTAGTCTGGTCAACCCCACACATCATACTAATGGGGAATTTAGGCTCAAAGAGGGGAAGTGATCAGTCTAAGGTCACCCCGCAGAAGGAACCAGAGTCCAAACCTCTTGATTTTAAGCTCCTTGCTCTCTCCTAAAAACCATCTCCCCTTAAAAAAAAAAAAAAAAAACATATCTTTAAAGATAAAGTTACCCCATGAAATAGCTTGTTAAAGTAAATGAGAAAGCCAGAGGCATCCAAGTGTAAATACTGGCTTTGGAAGGGATCCAATTGTATCTCCTTGTCTGCTGGACCCAAGTGCATCTTCTCATTACATTTATTTTTTTATTTTTTTTTTTTAAAGATTTTATTTTTTCCTTTTTCTCCCCAAAGCCCCCCGGTACATAGTTGTGTATTCTTCGTTGTGGGTTCTTCTAGTTGTGGCATGTGGGACGCTGCCTCAGCGTGGTCTGATGAGAAGTGCCATGTCCGCGCCCAGGATTCGAACCAACGAAACACTGGGCCGCCTGCAGCGGAGCGCGCGAACTTAACCACTCGGCCACGGGGTCAGCCCCATCATTACATTTATTTTTAAGACTTTCGGGATGGCAGTCACCAAATCCAAGGAAACTGGCTAAATTAATGGTCTCTTAGGCCAGGAGAAGTCTAACCAGTTTGTGCCTCCTAGAAAACAACAACTTAAAACAACTACAACAGCTTAATGTCTTTAAAAAAAATTTTTTTTAATATACTGGCACAAAAAGAAAGGAATCTGAAATGCATGGCAGATGGAGATGGCCAGACGAAAGCCCTCACACAGCGGAGCACAAGCCGTTTCAGACTCCTGACTCTACTTCCTGTTGTGAGACCGTGGGCAAGTCGCAACCTCTCTGGACCTCAATTTTTTTTTTTTAATCTATAAAATGATTGAATCTTTCAAGTCACTAAAAGTCAGTATTCAACAGAACCCTGCCTCAGTGCTTCCCTGCCGGGTCAGCCGGCACGGTGCCTATTTCATGTTCAACAGAGGTTTCTAGCTCCGAGGCTGAGGAGCTGGAGGTACATTATTCTAGGAGAGAGAGAAGCAGCAACGTGGGGGCCGCCGTGGGGTAAAAGGAAGAGGGAGCAGGCAAGCAGATGGGGAGAAGCGCTACAGCTCTCCTTTCACGCTTCAGAGGCCTGCGCTTTGGTCAGCATCCATCCTGCACATTATGTGACACCTGTTACCCTGGAGTCCTCTAAATGGCAAGATAAATGGCATATGCAAATGAAGAAAAGTCAGTAAGAACATAAACTGAAATGCTGTTTTTTCTGAGTTGTGTGATTATGAATGCCCTGCACGTCTCCCTCTCTCCCTCCCTTCCTTCCTTCTCTCCTTCCTTTCTCCTTATATGTGTTTCCTAAATTTTGTACCTTATCTGTACATGACTTGTGTCCCACCACCCCCCAACACTAGAAGGTAAGGCGGTGAGTGCAGTACTTTCTGTCTATTTTGTTCACTGCTGTAACCCCAGTGCCTAGAACAGTGCCTGGCATTTAGTGTGTGCTTAATGAATATTTGTTGAGTGAATGAATGAATGTGTGATTAAAAAGTAAGACTTTTTTTTTAATTGCAAGCAACATAGATCATGCTCCAAAGCAGTGGCTTTCAATTCTTTTGGACCATAGCCCACAGTAAAAGAATATATTTTAAATTGTTATATCATAGTACATAAACCAACACACACATATATGACATATCTAACAAAAATTTCACAAAATAATACTTATTATTACTACTTGTGATGCACTCTGAATTCATAATTCTCTTCTATTTCATTTTTTGAAATGCTGCCCCACTAAATTGATTTCAAGACCCACTAATAATAGGTTATGATCTGCAGTTTGAACGTCACTGTTGCTGAGAGGGCAGCCACCTCTAGGGTCAGGCACGGTTACCCATAGGGAAGGGCATGGGTGGGAATCCTAGATCTACTGTACCTAATCTTCTAAACAGAACAGAAACCCCACCTAAGCAAGGGCCAGATGAAGTTGTTTGTGGTAACCTGTGTTCCCTGGCTTCTCTTCAGAAAGACAGTGTGTCTTAGAACCTTGAGTAGAATCATTTAGGCAACTCCATCATTGTACATAAAGACACTGAAGCTCGGGGAGGGAAGATGGCTCCTCATCACACCGTGTGTGTATGAGCTTAATGTTCCTGGAAACCAGTACTCTAGCCAAATCCACTTCTGAACATGAAGTAGAGAGAGAGAACACTGGGGAGGGCGTCAGAGATTCCAGTTCTGCCACTGAGTAACTGTATGACTTGGCCAAACCACTTTGAACTTCAGTGTCCTCATCCGTAAAACGAGGAGTTGGGCATGATGCTATTCAAGACCAGCACCAGCCCTAAACATTGATAGTCTAAGAGTAAGACAAACAAATAATAACAACTATTACCAAGCACCTATTATATACCAGACTCTGAGCTGAGTGTTTTATATATAGTATCTCGTTGAACCGCCCAGCAACTCCATGAGGACAGTTATTAGCTCCTGTTTACAGAGGAGGAATCTGCAGCTTAGAGAGGTTAAATAAACTTGCCCGAAATCAGCAAGCAGCAGAGTTGCTTTCTAACGAAGATCTCTCTGATGCCAAACCCCACAATCCCAACTACAACACATACTGTTTCCCAATGGACCTGCTTTGGGGTTTCCATTCAAAGCCCTGACCCCTTTGGTCTCACTTTAAGCTAGGAACGTTCAGTTAAAGATGTTAGCACAAGATAGCAAATGATGAAATGCTACCAAAAGGGTGTATGTAAGAGGAAGAGAAGCAACATTTTTTAAAATGCAATGTCCCAGGCATTTTGTTTATGTTATTCAATTTAATCCTTAGCACAACTTTTAAATCAGGTATCTTTTTTTTTTTTCATTTTACAGAACTAGATGGAAAGAGGTATAGCAACTTCTTGAAGATAACAGGTATTCTAAGTGGCTGTTGGGACTGTAAACTCCCTGAAGAGAGAGACCGACTTTTTCATTTGTGCTTCTGTCATCAATGCCTGAGACAGTACCTGGTACATGAGAGGCGATCAATCCACATTTACCAAAGGAACAACTGAAGGACATGGCCACGTGTCAAATGCAGATCTGCTCAACTCCCAAATCTAATTCTTTCTACAACTGAACTCATATAACTTATTTAAAACCAATTGGTATTTGGCCAGTTGTTTTTAACCTCTTATTTAGTGCATAATGAGAAATACTATGAGCTCTGTCTCCAATGCCCATTTGAAGCTCTAGCTACATAATTAGTTACTGAGTTCCCCACTCTTGGCTGAATCTATAATTAAGCAGGTTTGGTAAGACATAGTTAGACACAGTCCCCGGTTCCCTACAATGCGTAACATTCACCCAGAGGACTAGACTTGGAGAAAAACACAGGACTGGAAAATATTTTATCATACTCCATGATCGTTGCTCTCCCTGGTCACCATAAGCAGTTACAGAACAGGAAGGAGCTTTCTTTTTTTTTAATCAGTGAACACAAATTTTAAAAGGCCCACAGGCATCAGGGGCCATGGCTCAGTCAGCCCAGGGCACTTCACTAGGACCTTCCAGTTGTGTTCTCCTCTTTCTTCACTCTCCTACTTCTTCCGGGTATTTACTAAGGGCTCTCATGGGCTCAGCCTCTGCAAGGTGCTGTGAGGGCTGCAGGAGGAGCACATTACGAGCTTCTAGACTCTGTCTGCAGGCATTATATACCTGGAACTCAGGTGTGCCTGTGAGGCCCCCAGCAGCTGAGCTGCTGCCTCAACCATTATCACCTTTCTTCCTCACCAGCTCCTGAGAGTCTGGGAAGTCCTTCTTGTTACCGGGGCCCTAGGAGCATGAGTCTCCCTTATTTCCTTCTGCACAGGGGGTCATCATGATGTCCGTGCAAATGTGGCCCTCTCGGCTTGAGTGAAATAGCACCCATGTTACTAGGCTGGAACAATCAGAGACGTGTCACCCTTTACAGGTCAGTCAGTTGGAGAAGACGCTGGGTCCGCTCAGCTTTGTGGATAATTCTCCTTGATCTCTACTCTGAGTTTGATTACCTCTATTTCCAGCCTGCACTAAATCTACTGTGTTCATCCAAAATGTTGTTTTGCTTGGGGGTAGGACTGCCTCTCCCAGAAGTCAAATATTCTCTTTATATTCTCCTTATTTCCTGCTCTCAGCTTCCTCTATAACATCTGCCCTGGTCGAAATCCTTTTTTTTAAATAACATTTACTGTGATATTGTCACCCATTTAAAGTGTACGATTCAGTGGTTTTGTATATTTACAGAGGTGTGCATCACCACTATCTAACTTCAGAACATTTTCATCACTCCCAAAAGAAATTCTATACTCATTAACAGTCACTCTCCGTTTCTCCCCTCCCCCAGCCATTGGCAACCACTAATCTATTTTCTGTTTCTACGCATTTGCCTATTCTGGACATTTCATATAAATGAAATCATATAATCTGTGATCCTTTGTGACTGGCCTCTCTCAATTAGCATAGCGTTTTCAAGGTTTATCCATGTCATAAAATGTATCAGAACTTCATCCCTTTTTCACTGAATAATATTCAGTTGTATGGATATACCACATTTTGTGTATCCATTCATCAGTCAGTGAACACTTGGGTTGTTTCCACTTTTTGGCTAAGATGAATAATACTGCTATGAACATTTATATACAGATATTTGTGTGGACATATGTTTTCAATTCTCTTGGGTATATACCTGGAAGTGGAGTTGCTAGGCTGGCTCAAATCTTAGGGAAACAGTTCTAAAGGTCTTCATGCCTATCTCTGTTTCCTAGGGAATAGTTTTCTCTATGTTCAGTAGACAAAAGGGGATGACCAACAGCTGGAACTTCTTCACCAAGTCCTGGACACAGCGCCTGCTTTTCCAAGTCAGACACAAAGTTCAAACATCTCCACTCTAAACAACATGCCACTTTGAGTGACTATGGCAGATTCAGGATGGGGACGAGTCACCGCAGTGACTCACATCAAAAGGCAGCTTGCAGCACCCAGACGAGGTATGCAGAAGCAGCCTTTTCTGCCCAGGTTTCAATCTTACAAACAAAGGAACATTTACAGTCATGTCGTTCCCTGCTTAGAGCTAATTCCCTGAAATCTAGTCTCTCATATCGTGTCAGGAATCTTGGACTAGGATCTGTGGGGGTACACATAGCATGGGAATAAGCAGTTGATGACCTTGGGATCCTAAATTGCCCTTTCCCCACCATCCACTCTGCAGCCTCCGGTTTATAACTGAAGTCTGCCCTCTGCTGGTCATAGGTGGCCCAAACTCACAACATGGAGCAGCTTGCTTCTAAAATCATTTCTTCTGCAGGAGCATTTTGGAAATTGCTACAATTTATTCAGCTATAGCAATACAGAGAAGTGACGTCTTGTGCAGAGCATTACTCTTTTATTTTTTACTTATTGGTGTTTGTGAGTTTTTTTCCTTTTATTCAACAGAAGCAGAACTGGGACAGTTTTAGTTATTTATAAGCCACTTTCATTTGTGATAAATAACCATTATTTGCATTTGCGTGGTGCCTGCCAAGGCCCTTCTGCTCCTATTGCCTCATGAGTCACTAAGATACTTTTCTTGGTAGAAGTGGATGAGGGCCATTCAAGATAGGAGATAATACAACTTAAGGGCTGTCAACAGTCCAGTAGTTTTTCAGAAGTGGTTTGTGGACTGAGTGTTGAGTAAAGAAAGACCCAGAGACTGATTCTCCTCAAGTTCTGTGGGACATCTGCTTGCTCTGTTAGAACTCTCAGGCCGTCAGACATTTGGGGATCCCAAGCAAACATGGCAGCCCTTTCTTCCCCCTCATTCCGTATGGGCACTCTGGCCGAGGAGGCAGAACCAGGAGGGATGTGAAAGGTGAGTGGGGAAGGACGCGAGAGCCTGGAAGGCAGTGTGAGCAAAAGGCTGAGCCAGAGATAAGAGTAGAGGAGAGAAGCTAGTGGAAGGGGATAAGAGAAGGAAACAGTGGGCATGGGCAGAACAGGGGCCTGAAGAGCAGTGACCCTACTTCCCGGAGGGCCATTACTGCTTTCTGCAGTGCAGTGACTGTAAAAATCTGTTCAGCTTTTAGTTATCAAAGGAAAGGGAATCCTTTCCCATCTTTTCACTCAGAGTCCTTGAAAATAACTCTATGCCTCTGACCTAACGTTTTAGGGACATTTATACTTTCTGCCCTGAGAGAAACACAGCATTTTTATGAAAGAAAAGTTTTGGAGAGATGGTTTGGGTTTCTAACCTCTGAGTAGCGGGGGAGGAGGTGGTAGGGGTGGTGAGTATGCATCCTAGCAAGAGGTCTGGAAATCTATCCCCCTCCTCCAGGGTGATCCTCATGTACAGCCAGAGTGGGGGCTCCACTGCTGACCCCAGGGTCAACCCCCAAGGGTCCAACTACCCCGTCAGTCAGCTTGGGGCTGCAGAAGCCAGGGCACAGGGTGAAACCGAGATTTCTCTGTCCTGTTCTTTCTCTTCCGCTCCATTTACCTCTCGCCTCCTCCCTCACCTGCCTCCCTGGTCCTCGGCCTCAAGTTCTCTCCTCCCACATTACCCCTCTCCGGCCTTTGTGACTCCAAACTCAATCACTTTAGGAAAAACAGGGCTCACTCACTGTCTCTCTATGACTGGGTGCTGCCCCTTTAAAATCAACCTTCAGCTGGGAGAAGAGAGAACCAGGTCTTCTGCCTTTCCTCCCAGAGACAAAGGCTATTCTTAGCAGTAAAATCAGCTTGGCGTTTGGGGAGACTTGTGTTTCTCTCCTTCCTGCCCCAAGGGCTTTGCACATTGCAATTCCACTTCTTCATGCAGAGAAGATGAACGGGGAGAAAGAGAAGGAGAAGGGAGGGGGCCATCACTGCTGCCCTGATAGACTCTTCTCAGGACTGACTTTGGAAGGCTGGTCTGGTTGCTCAGAATGGACGGGGAGTGCCCTCACCCCAGCCCCAGAAGGCCCTTTTAATTCTAACAGTCACTTTTGAGGCGAGCCTACTAAAGGCCAAATGAGCTCCGTTCAGGCCTTTTGTCCGCGCCACGTGTTCAATCAATGTTTGCTCAGCCAGCCTCCTGGGGGCACCCTCGGTAGGATTGGTCTCAGGACTGCCCTCGCTGGGCGTTAGGACCGTGAAAATCAGTCAGGGCAGTTAAGCCCCCGCATTAGACAGCAGGCTTCGGAGAAACCAGGAACTTGGGGAAATAATTTTAAAATTTTAAAAAAAAAAAAAAGGAAAGAAAGAAAGGGAAAAAATGAGTAGGCAAATCTCGAGAAGATTTACGTAATCCGATTCCACTTTGGACACAGATGGTGACATTCTGCAGAGTGGCCAGCAGGGGGAGCTCAGGCAGTGTGTCAGAACGCCGGCTCCCAGGTTACCAGGAGCCAAACCCTCCGGACAAACAAAACAATGAAGCTTTGTGGTTTCTCTTGGGGTCTTAACGCAGGGAGGCTCAATCCAGGACGGCCTGATCCCCATCCTTGGGGACCCAGCTAGCATCTCACAGAACATCGTCTTAATCTCTCTCTCTCCCAAATTGTTTTCTCTCTCTGTTCCTCTACCTCTAATCTCTCTCCTCAGGTTCTCTCAGTATCTCTTTGTGCGTCTCTTCTTGTAATTCTGGTTTTCTCTGAATCTGTGTTTCTGTCTGTGCGGCTTTCTTGTTATTTCTCTATATCATCCTAGATCCACTAGTAAATGTTAATGAAAAATAAATGGAGATGAATCCACCCACTGGCTGGACTCTGAAAGATTTCAACATCTGGCAAAAACTAACACTTTAAATAAAATTTAGAATATGCCGTACAGCAACAGTGGCTAATTCTGCCACCACTTAGCAGTGCAGTCACGTCTTTCGTGTCTATTCTCTGGTCTCTCTCCTCTGGGCTGCTGCCCTGCCATCCTACATTCTCGCTACCACACATTGGTTACTGCCAGGCTGCTGCCTACCCTCCAAACATTTGCCCTCCAGTGGTTATCTCCCCCCTTAACCAGCAGGACTTTTAGAGACGATGCCCACACTAGAATTGTTGTGCCTCTAGTGACACAATTTAGTCAGACCCAGACTTACGTCAGACCCAGCCACTTCATTTTCGGAATGCACTGGATCTCTTGGGATCGGGGGTTCAGGGGCTCAGGTGGGAAATGGAGAGAGTCAGCCTTGCACTCTACCTGGAACCTCTTGTCTTCCAATATTCAGGTGCTCCGGCTGGATCTGGTCCACTGGGCCAGAGTGTCTTCACTCATGGTGACTCTCTTTCAGGGATCTTCCTCATTCTCTTTCTCTGCAGCTTGACCCTTGGGGACCTCTAGTTGTCACACAGTCTGTATGTATCTGACCCCTTGAGGGGACAGAGTTTAAATTCTTTTTCTGGTCTTTTGGGCTCTGTGGGAATCAAGAAATGCAACTGATCATGTGTTTTAAAGTTCCAGAACATCCCATGACAGTCAAGAAGCACCCCCCAGCATCTGATGGAAGGCTGCTTTGCTTGGAGCCCGCAGAGGCCAAACGAGGGCCCTGAGCATGTCCAGCATCCAGACGGCTCTGAGGCAGTGCTGCTCAGCAGGAGTTGTCTCAGTTCCAGCCCCAATACTGCGGCTATGGTGGTGGCGGTGATGGATCCTCCTCATTTCCACATTTCATGGTCCTTGCCTCCAAATCTATCCTGTTCGACCCTGGTTCTCATTATTTTTCAGATCTTAATCATATGTGTCCCTGAGAGGCAGATTCTAACACTAGAGCTGGTAGAACATGATGCTCTTCAGTCTTGGCATTTTAACTTTCTTTAAGCCTCCTGGAGCCAAGGAAGGTAGTGGTGGTATGATCTGATCACACCTGTCCTTGCCCTGCTCAATACTCGGTAACCATTATCGTCTCCTAGTTCCAGAACCTGTTTGGACCACGTTCAAGACCAAAGTAGGGAGTAGGGATCAGACAGACAATGCAATGCAATCCAACATTTAAAGACTCTTAGCACCTGCTTCCCTTGCTAGGTCCTGGCTATACAGAGAGGCTGAACAAGACATAGGCCTTGTCCTCAGGGAGCAAATGCTTCGATTGGATGACCCACTGTATCCCTGAACTGACAAAAATGAAACTGCTGCAGAAAAACCCAGTGCTGCAAAGTGCTAACCTCATCAGGCACGTTGCCTCTGCAGTGCAATCCATAATCTCTGTGACTTCCAGAAGCAGAATTGTTCTACGACTTTCTAAATTAAGCTTTGCATCACTTTAGAAACTAACAAAGCATTCCTTCCCACAGACACTGTTCCCAAATTAAACATTTTGTGCTTGTACAGCTGTTCAAATGTTGGTGAATTGGAGATGGAAAGGTTCTTAGGAAGGGAAGAGAGGTGGGTGCCTAGAAGAGAGGGGAGAGCTCTGCAGGGGTGTCCTTGGGCGGAGGAGGGGGGAGTCAAGTAGCAGAGATTACAGAACAGTTGGAGAAGACTATCATCAAGTTAGTGAATGCATACACTGTTTTTAAAATTATTAGGTCTAGATAAGTGTAGGTTAGGGGTCCCATTATGATGTAGTATTTAAAAGCATACTTTTAAGTGGAAAAGTTGGTGAGCGGCTAGTCTCTACCTCTAATCAGTAGCAACCAGAGGAAAGAAACAAACTGTCAAGGCGATATCTTAAGGTCGTTGTGAGGCCCAGCCCAGGTCTTCTAACTTGAGCTCAGTTCTTCATCCTTTGGTGGGGCCCAGTGTGCCTTTGAAATCAGATAATTGTGGCTCATCTCTCTAGGAAAATAAACCCAGGATTTTTAGATGCTCCACATGGACACAAGGTAAAATCTCCTACTCTCGGCCACCCTTCTGAACTCTCGCAAATGTGTGTATGGCTAGCTTCTCAGGCCAGATTGCAGGCTCCTTGGAAGTTCAGGCTTTATGTTTTCTCTTCCCTCCTGCTCACCTCCAGCAAGTGTCACAGAGCCAAGTACCTAGCAGGGCTGTTGCGTTGCCAGGAAGAGGGAAAGCGAAGGAAGAATGTGAAGTAAGTGGGGCAGATGTCTGTTTCTATCTTCGACCACTTGTCATACAAAAACTTGTGTCCTGATACATGTTCTGCCCTGGATGGTCATCTGCCTGCCACCCTATTCCCCAAATCCTAGAACACAGCACTGATTCCCATGGTGGCAGCAGCAAAATCCTCCTCAACATGATTTTCCAGGCACAAGATGGGCTCAAAGGTACAAAGAGACATGGCCTCAGTGATCTCCCGCCCCAGGAGCCCGATGTAAGTACAGAAGGCAGACTGGCCGCCTCGGCTGGGGAGTAGAGGTGAATTAGTAGGAGGGGCTACTGTGAGTTTAAGTTGAGAGGGAGAGGTGGTGCTGAAGCAGGAGCAGCCAGGAGCAAATGAGGAAAGCTGCCAAGGACATCTGGGTGACTGGAAGGAGAGAGTGCCTTCTGGTATTGGGAGGGGTGGGCGGACCTGGGGAATGTGCCAGTAAGGCTGAGCCCATGAGCACTTGTGCACATGTGCACACTTGACACCAAGCTTCACTGCACTCTTGCTTTATCTTCCTAGACCTCTATCCTCATTAGCAACTGTGACTTCTGTTCTTTCATCAGGACTGCAAGGGGGAAACACTCAGTGATAATCCAGAGGCAAGGACAATTGACTAAACAGAGATGGCCTCAATTTAAGACATTTGCCCCATTATTACCCTGCCATCTCTTCATTATTGTATGTCCCAAGTCCGTACTTTCCCAGATTTGGTGGAGAAGGAGAAGGATTCCAAGACTGTTGTAAGCAGAGGCACTCCCAACAAATGAGACCATCCCATGCCCTAGGGACTGACTCAACTGCACTCCACTAGCCAGAAGAAGAATCTGAATTCCAGCCAAGGGAGGTCTCTGTCTCTCCCCTTGTAGATACCAATGACTCCACCATGAGAAGAATCCTAGAGTGATAGAACATTAGAGACAGCAGGGACCCCAGAGATTGTCTATTGATCCAACACGCTTATTGACAGATGAGGGAACTTCAGAGTATGGAGATGACATACGTGTCCAAGGCGACCAGGAAGTCAGTGAAAGAATCTGGACTCTCACCCAGAAATCTTGACCCAATAGCACACTAGCTCTGCTCCTGTCTTACCTGACCCTGACCCTTTTAGATGCCAAAGGTTTCCACCCAGGGCCAACTCTGAGCAACAAGGAAGAAAGGTCTGAATTTGCAAAACTTCATTGTGGAAGCAATTGCTCTTTAGGAGACCTCTTCATGTTACAGCCAGCCCTGGGGACTCTGTCCCTGCCTCCCTGCATCCGCCATATTGCTGCTCTAAAAGCCCTTGTGGCTGCCAAATCTGACCCCTCTGGCCAAACACAGCTCCTGATCTAATCCCAGTGGATCACCAGACGCACAGTCTTGGTGCCTCCTCCTGGAGCAAAGAGGGTGATGCCCTGTCAGGTGCAAAGTAGAAATGGAGCACCTTGCACAGACACTTCATAAATGTTCTACAAGTGAATAACTAAGGTTCCAACTCTGCTACACTCCCTGTAGCTCACCACTTCCAAAAGCATCCAGCAAACTGAGGTTCAACCTGTGGCTCAAATCAAATCCAATAAACAGGTATTTCTTGAGCTCCTATTGGAAAGGCAGTGTAACACATGCCAAGCTCTAGACAAGGACAAGCCTGAGACCCTGCCTCCAAAAACCTCACAGGCTAACTGGGGGGACCAGGTGAGATGACATTTGAAGTTCATATCATAAGGCGGCAATACAAGAAGTACCATGAAGTAACAAATGATCATTTGCAAAATTATTAGAATAGATAATTTGCATGTTGGTACACAGAAGAAGAGGACATTGTGCATTGAGCAGTCCAGGGAAGTTTGTGGAAAAGGGAAAATCTGATCAAGACTTTAAAGGATGGGAAGAATTTAGAGGCGTGGAGAGAAGGGAAGAGCATTCCCGAAACTGGTAACTGTGAGAAAAAGCACAAAAAGAGAAAAATGCAAATGTGTTGAGGGTAGGGAGTAATAATAATCATAACAGTAGGTGATGCTTATCATGTATCAGACACTCTTCTCAGCAGCTAACAGTGATCAATCCTCTTGACTCTCATGCAATTCATATAATTATTATTATTATCCCGTTTTTACAGTTGAGGAAACTGAGGCATAGAGAGGTTTAAGTAACTCACCTGAGGACACAGCTTGTAAGTGACTGGGCTGAGATTTGAGTCCAGAAGCTACACACTCAGCCACTGCTCTTCACAGCTTCTCTCATTTTGCCTAGAGGAGTTGATTCCTCGGAAAAGTGTGTTGGGGGTAAATCATAAAGGATCTTGAATACCATGTTCACAAACTTGGACTGATTTTGTGGGTGGCAGGGAACCATTAAAGGTTTCTGAGCAGGGACGTAGATCTGGATTTAGGTTTTTAAATTGAGATACATGGGAAGAAAATCCTAAGGACACATTCACATAGAAAAAAAAATCGCAGGACTGGCCCGGTGGCACAGTGGTTAAGTTCGCACATTCTGCTTTGGCAGCCCAGGGTTTGCTGGTTTGGATCCCAGACGTGGACCTACACACCACTTGGCAAGCCATGCTATGGCAGGCGTCCCACAAACAAAGTAGAGGAAGATGGACACAGATATTAGCTCAGGGCCAGTCTTCCTTAGCACAAAGAGGAGGATTGGCAGTAGATGTTAGCTCAGGGGGCTAATCTTCCTCAAAAAAACAAAAATCACAGAGAAATATATTAGCACACACATATAGACGCCCTTCGTTTTCATAGAGTGCCTTGTCCAGAGTTACTTCTGGTAGCCACTCAGATCTTAAACTAACAGAAGATCAAATCCTTGGTTGGTGGCATTGAGGGAACAACCAAAAGGTAAGAAGCCCTCAAACCTACATGCTCAGAAGCTGGGGGCAGAGACAGGCTTGGAGGACGGTGTATGTAGGGAGATAGGAGCCATCAGGAGGGGGTGGGAAAGAGTAGACGGACATCAGCAAGTGAAAGGTCAGCAAAATGAGTCGGGACCTCAGGTGTGTAATTCAGCAATATCTTAAGCATGATTAAATCAAAGCTTCTGGAAGAAGAAAACATATCGTCAGCCATCTTTTTGATTATTTTGTAGTAGCAAATAATTTCTTCAGTCCCTTTCCTCTTTTTACCTGCTAAAATGGAAAATCTTTGTTTCATGTATGGAATGCTTTTCTTTATCTTTCTTTTTTTTTGAGACTTAATTTTGCTAATACATTCCATCAAGAACAATAAAGCTGAACTTGTTCTCGTGACCATCCACTATAATGTATGTGGGACAGATGAAGTAATAGGACCTTTGAATGGGTGGTAATTGAAATAAGAGGATCTTTTTTTTTTTTTTTTCCAGGAGCTCTATGCATAAAGAAGCCAGCTCAACCCGATGGAGTAAAAACATTAAGTAATTTGAATCCTGAGCAGAGATTAGATAATTGTCTTGGATGGGACTTTGGGAACAGTCACAGGAGATGAGGCATCTTCCTGATGAGATGGTCTTCGGGGAATGTTAGATTTGTGTGAGTGTTGTTGGGCTCCTGAGTCAAAGCATGGGTTGTGGGGCTGGCCTTAGTCCAGGCTCCAGGGAGAATGATGTACTTACCCTTGTAAATTGTGGTATTCAGTAAAAGCATTGCCTCAAATGGTGGCCACACCTTCATGACTGCGCTTTTGGAAGTGGACTCCAAGTATGAGTTCCCAGCAGCTGTGTTCTGTCCACCCACAGGAAACCAACAGATAAATGATGTGAGGCTGGGTAAAGAATGGTTTGCAAATGCCCAAATCTTGTTCTCTTGAGCATGTACTCTTGTTTGAAGAATGAATTGATTACTTTGTGTTAAAAATGAGGGCAAAGAACGCTCTAGTAGAAAACCCGATGTCATTGTGTAGCTGTCCCCTCTTCAATCACATGCACGTCACTACTAAACTGAGGCTGTTGCTCTCTCCTGCCTTTACTTTCTTCTCAGCTACTACAAGTTGAGAAGACTTAAGCCCACGCCTGACCTTGAGTCATTTATGGCTGGGACTGTGCATAAGGGGTTTGGAAATAAGTCACATTGCCAGACCCAAGTTTTAGAAACCAATCCGCTGCTTCCAGGTTCCTGTGTTGACCCCAAATTCTTCCCTTTCAGCGAGATCTGGGATCTGGGGCCCCAAGAACAAACCTGGGTACCCATGTGGCCCCAGAGCCACAGTTCTTTCTTGTTGACCCTTCCCTGTATGTTGGCCCAAGTCCCAGAGCTGAACTGTCACCCTGGTCTCCCCTCATGTGTTCGGAGTTATTGTCCTGCCTGGAACTCTCTTTCTCCTTCTAGACCTGAGTACTCTACCCAACCTCGTCCAGCTTAGCTCCTTCGTCCTGCCAGCCAGGGTTTTCTGTGATGCCAGGTCATGCAATGACTGCCTCATGCCAGGGCAGGGCAGATTTGCTCGTATTGATTCCTGTTCACTTAACTCAGTGTCTGTCAACAGGAGAGGTCCTACCCCCTAGGGGATGCCCTGGAAACTCAAGGGGGCGTTTTTGATTGTCTCAGTCATTGGGAGAGGCACTGGTGGTATTGAGTGAGAGGGAACCGAGGACACTAGCTGTCGAATCATGTGCAGCACAGGCACAGCAACCAAGAAATGTCGTGTGTCCTGTGTAACCTCCAAAAGTGTGGAAAAAGTTGTTTATAATTATCTGGGTGGGGAACTTAATCCCATTTTACTTGGAAATATAAGTTCCTTTTGCATAGTTTTAATATACGCTGAATTTTCCATAAATGCCCTCTAAGGACTTTTAAAGCAAGAGAAGATTGTTTGGTTCAGAATCTTCTTTTTAAAGTCTGCTTTTTCGGTGAGGAAAATTGGCCCTGAGCTAACATCTGTTGCCAATCTTCCTCTTTTTTTTTTCTCCCCAAAGCCCCAGTACATAGTTGTATATCCTAGTTGTAGATCATTCTAGTTCTGTGTGGGAGGCCACCACAGCGTGGCCTGATGAGCAGTGTGTATGTCTGCGCCCAGGATCCGAACTGATGAACCCTGGGCTGCCAAAGTGGAGCCTGCGCAAACTTAACCACTCGGCCCCAGGGCCGGCCCCCTGTTTGCTTCAGAATTTTACCAAAAGTAGTCACGATTTCAGAAAAGCACTTCAATGACAGCAACATCACTCTTGGCATTTGAGTTGCCAATACACCTGCCTCTGTCTCCATTTGTCTCTGTCACATTCATTCTGATCCCGAAGCAACAGACTACTTCATTCTGTCTTCTGGTTAGTCATCCACAAGCATTAATATACTATGATACATATTATTTTATTACAAATTATTCCTCTTCTATGAGTATTTTTTTCTTATTTTTCTAGACATTATGTTGAGTTTTTAAAAATATGTGGGTAGGTTTGTTCTTTGTGAATTCCTTTTCGGAGTAGTAAACGGGACATAACAAAGCCTTCAGTTAAAAATAGGTCATTGGGTCTGACTGGGTTAAGAATCCTTGACCTAAGCGGATAGTGTGGTACTGTCTGTTGAAGGCAGAAAGGGTCTGAAGATGAGGTCGATGCATGCCTGGTAGAAGGCTGTAGCTGCCTACCAAGAGGCCTCACAGGTAGTAGCCCCGGGGGAACTGACCACTTGCCCAATTCCAGCATTTCCCTCATCAGGATCTCAGAAGTTTTCAGAATCCAGGGTCACTTGAATCAATGAAATCCATTAGGTTACTCATGGCAAACTTAGAAATTTACAGTGAAAGACATTTCTTCCCAAGGACTGAAAAGCTTATATCCACCGTCCAGGGCAGCCAGTGATAGAATCAGAACATCTGGAAGCCAACGTCAGATGAACACAGAGGCTGAGCATGGGGCACACAGGGTGCTGAAGAGGGATCAGAAGAGGCACTCCTGTCCCACAGCCGAGCATTCTGCTCCAGCAAGCACAAAGGGCAGGGTCTCTCCTCTGCAGGGCTTCGCTGGGCACTGTGGGTTCCTTGGGTTTTCACCCTGTCACCCAAGCTGACCACCTCCCATTCTGTCCACCAACTCCCACCGGCCTTCACACAGTCTTCCTCCAGGCACTGCAGAATTCAATGGATTAAATATCTTCTACTAAATGACATTCACATTCCAGACCTGCCTTCCTCTGATTACACCCAAATTGCCTGCCTTGATTGGAGTTTCGTGAGGTCCACACATTTCAGACAGCCTCTTGCTTTACTCCCACAGACAACTAATCACATTCCTTATCTGTGAATTTTACTAGCTCAACTCACAAGGTGAACTTATGTTCCTGATCTCCACTTTCACCGGGAGGGAGACTTCCCACTGCAGCCTCCTGTCCTGTCCAAACGGATGTCAGAAATGAGGGCTGAGACCATCTCAGGCTCTTTTCCTGCTCTACACCAGTCCATATAAGCTGGCATGCTTTTCCTGATTCTTATCTCAATTTGACAAAGAATATTCCTGCCTCGTTCCAGCTCCCCACTGACCCCCATCCACCCTCCCTGGGTGGCAAAGTTCCAGCATAGATCAAGCTGGAGGCCACCCAAATTATGACAGTAACAGATTATGGTTCAGAAGAGATAGCACGGGCATCAGGGTATTTGCTTTGTTGATTTGTCTGTTTGTTGTTTTTGAATATACAGTGACTCTCTCTTACACAGACTGGTTAGAGATGGAGCGATGATCTGATTAACTGAACAGTCTAATTAATTAAGAGCTATTACAGATAACATAGATGGACAATGACTTTCAAAGAATTATAAATGAAATGCCATTAATTCAAAACCAATATTATATAGATAGTTGTCTCTTTATGGTTCAGAAAGGAAGAATTCAGGGAAGCATACTTGCCTGTCTGCAAGGGGCTTTTCATTATTACGTTACCAACTGAAATAATGTTCCCTCAAGCTTTTCATCTCAATCACCCAAATCTTCTCAGTCCTTATCAGTGCTCTCTGTGCCCTTTGACTTCCCAGAGTTGAAACTTTCACTGTTATTTCTGCATCAGTAAGAAGCTTTGTCACTCTAACCTCCTTGTAGCTTCGGCCCACACTTGTATCACTTTCATTAAGATGTTGATTGAGTGTGAAGAAGCTTCCTCACCAAATCAAGAATTTATGTTAGTGTATTTCTATAAGGCTCTAATTTGGTACCTTCCATTCTTCTTTATTAAAACACACAGTAAATATAGCACACTTTCATAATTTTCTCCAAGACTTTTTAAATGTTGAATGAATATTAAACTTAAATGTAAGTGTAAGAAATATTTCAAATTGTACCACATTTATTCACTCATTTATTATTTATTACATGAACGTTTATTAAGCATCCATCACATGGCAGACACTGTATTAGGTATTGGAGATGCTAAGATAGCAAGTCATGGTCTCAGTTCTCAAGGAGCTCATAGTTTTAAAAGCGAGAGAGAGATACATGAAAATACAGCTTCAGCTCAGTGTCGTGGGTCCTTCTATAAAGGTTTGCTGAATGTTCAGTAATGGCACAAAGGAACTAAATGATCAACAGCACTTAAGAAAGAGGGCTACAGAAGTTTCACAGAGGAAGATGCTTATAATGAGTTTTGAAGGAGAGGTAGAAATTTTCCCACTAGACACAGCAAAGAAGAACATTTCAGAAAGATGGGAGAATATGCACTAATGTACAGAGGCAAGTAACAGTAGCGTAGTTTCTGGGAACTGGAAGCAGTTTGATGGGGTTGGTGCCCAAAACAAGACCTTGTAGGCGATGGGGCTGGAAGGGCTAGATCCTAAGTGGTCTTGAATGCCTTAATAAAGTGTTTGGACTTCATTCAGTTGGCAGCGGGCAGTAATCAATGAGTGCTAAATGGGAAAGTAACACAATCATATCTGTGTTAGGAGAGATTACGATGAATTCCGTGTGGATGAATGTGTGGTAAGACCAGAGGTAAGGAGTCTGGCTGAAATAACTGGCTGGCCACTGAAGATGTATGATCTCCTTCTACAGTATAGAGTTGATTCTGGAAAACATTTGCTCAACAAGAGTCGACATTTCCCAGCTGTCTCTAGGTGATGCCATGTGACTAGTTCTGGCTAAAGGAATGTGAATAAAAGTGTGTAGGTCACTCTGGGCCAAGGTGGTTAAGTGAACTTACCCCTTGCTGTCCTCCCTCCCGCAGAAACCCTGGAGGCTTCACGTTGAAGATGGTTATGTCACAGGATGGAATGAACCTGTATCTGTGATTCAGAGAAGAGGTGCTCAGAAGAGCCACTCAACCAAGAAAACCCACGTTGAACTTTGCATGAGTAAAAAAATAATTTTTTGTGTGCTAAGCCTCAGAGGTCTAAATATTTTTTAAACTATTAGATTACCCTGGCTAATATAGGAGGATTATTAGGAGATGCTTACAATACTAAAGATAGAGACTTTCCATGTTGTATGCTGAAGGATTAGAGCCCTGGGAGAAAATAAATGGAAGATCATAGAAATAGAGTGATAATTTATGGATAATATTAAGAAGGCAGTAGGAGATGAGATCCAGAGCATAGGAAGCAATAGATCCTTCGACAGGAAGAAAGGAAGAATGGCTCTTTATTTAAAACCGGAGGGAAGACACGTGGATAGACACATCTATAGATGAGGAGTAAGAAGCCACCTAATAGCTACATTTTCTCTAGGAAGTAGGAGGTAAAGACATCTGCTGAGAGAGTGAGAAGATGGCAATAAAGGTCTTGAGGAGCAAGACAAACATTAATAGTAACTTCTGTGAAGAACAGTAGAGAACTGCGCAGAGATATTTAACAAGTGAAAGACCACTAGCCCATGTGGTTGAATGAACTCTCTCCAGCCCAGCTCATTATCCTGGGTGTAGCTGGCAGAAAGGTGCGTTTTAGTATTGATCCAAGGTTAAAGGATTGCAGAGTAGGTGTGGTGCAAGAACAGAGGGATGGTGGAATTGACTCAGTAGGTCAGGATAGGCTTAGCTGCTATAACCAGGGACCCAACAATAATTTAGTGACTCAAATAACAAAAAAATTTCCAATTTCAGGTGCAATGGATTAAACACATTCCAGACTGAATGAAACTAAAAAAAACCCCTCGATAGAAAGATAGAGAGCTTTTCAAGGACCCTGAAAATTAAATAGTAGCTATTGATTGGAGAAGAGGACTAGAATTTGAACTACCATCAAACTGGTGGTGAGTTTATCATTTTTTTCCTTCAATATACCAGGTGGAACTCCAAGCAACATAAAACCTGAATATGGGCATCTGCAAGGACAGAGGGAGCTCCAGGAGAAGTCCTCTAGTTCTAGTTCAAAGAGAAGGGAAGGGGGCCAGCCTGGTGGCGCAGAGGTTAAGTGCACACGTTCTGCCTCGGCAGCCCCAGGCTTGCTGGTTCGGATCCCAGATGCAGACATGGCACCGCTTGGCAAGCCATGCTGTGGCAGGCATCCCACGTATAAAAAAGAAAAAGTAGAGGAAGATGGGCACAGATGTTAGCTCAGGGCCAGTCTTCTTCAGCAAAAAGAAGAGGATTGGGCAGCAGATGTTAGCTCAGGGCTAATATTCCTCAAAAAAATAAAAAAATAAACAAAGGGAAGGGTCTCCAGTCTCCTAATGCTCAGAAAGAGTGTGGGAAAATCCCCTTTTATTTTTCTTTACTCCATTCTCTCACACCCCAGGCCCTAGGAAATCCCATGGCAGCAGTGTCCTTGGCAGCAATTGTAGTGACAACTGGACCTGCAAGATTCTAAAACACTGAGGGAGGGAAATCTTCTTCTCTGATCAGAGGAGCTGTGATCCTCAGAGGATGGGACAAACCCCCATTGCCTTTGCCTTCTCTCTGTCCTCCCACCAGTTGGCCCTGGACATCAGTGTGGTTGCAAAAAGTATGCATCAGAGAGGATAAATATAGCCCCAACTTTCTAGATGGAGAATTCAAGGTAACCAGAAAGTACCAAAGAGATTACCACAGGAGGAAATTGGGAAAGCAGTACCATAAAGTTGCTTATGAACTCCTGGGCTCACTTCCAAGTGGTACGTGCTTGGATCTGACCCTAAACAGCACACAATAGACTTTAAGAACTGAATTACAGTGTAGCCCACTGTCAAGGTCCCAAACTAGCCACTGGGTGGTGCACCAGAAAGACAGATCTGAATAGCACTGAGAAGGCTTTGAAATCAGAAATTACACTGAAATCACAGCTATTTGGAACTTGTACTTGAACCTGAGTTGATTGTCTGTTAAAACAAAACAAATGCCCAGAATCCTGTAACATAATATTCAAAATGTCCAGGATACAATCCAAAAGTAATCAGCATATGAAGAACCACAAAAATCTCAACCTTACATGGTAAAAGATAATCAATAGATGCCAACATCAAGATGACATGAAGGTAGGATTTATCTGGTAAAGATTTTCAAGCAGCTATTATAAAAACGCTCCAAGGAATACAGGCAAACACTCTTGGCATATAAAAAGCTAGAAAGCCTCAGCAAGGAAATTGAAGACATAAAGAGAAACAAAGGGAAATTTTAGAATTAAAAACACAAAACTGAAAATAAACTTACTGAATAGGCCCAACACTAGATTAGAGACGGCAGAAGAAAATATAAGTGAATTCGAGGACAGGCCAATACAATTTACCCAGAGTGAACAACAGAGAGATTTTTTTTAATGAATAGAGCTTTAGAGATCTGTGAAATGATACCAAGATCTAGCATTGCTGTCATCAGAGTCCCAGAGAGAGAGGATAAAGAGTGCAGTGTAGAAAAAGTATCTGAAGAAATAATGGCTTAAGAAATTCCCAAATTTTGTGAAAGACATAAATCCAGAGACTCAAGAAACTCAGCAAACCTCAACAGGACAAACCCAAGGAAATCTACGCCCAGACATACTATAAGCAAACTTATAAACTAACAACAAGGAAAAACACTTGAAGATGACCAGATGAAAATGATACGTTATTTGTAGGCAAACAATTTGAGTGACTATGGAATTCTTATCAGAAACTGTGGGGGACAGAAGGAAGTGGAACAACATTTGCAAAGTGCAGAAAGAAAAAACACTGTCAAATCAGAATTCTGTATCCAGCAAAAATATCTTTCAGGAAAGAAGTGAAATAAAGACATTTTCAGATGAAGGAAAACTAAGAGCAGCAGACTTGCTCAAATATAATTGCTAAAGGAAGTCCTCAGACTGAAAGGATATGATACCAGAGGAAACTTGGGACACCAGGAATGAAGAGAGAGCAATAAAAATAGCAAATATATAGGTAAATATAAGAGACTATTCTTCTTCTCTTGAGTTCTTTAAAATAACTTTCTAAAGCAAAAATTAGAAAATATCTAGACCTGAACAAAAATGAAAATACAACATATCAAAATTGTGGATGTAATTAAAGCACTGCTTAAAGAGAGATTTATAGCATTAAATGCTTGTGTTGGCAAAGAAGAAAGTTCTTGAATCAATAAACTGCCAGCTTAGAGACTTTTAAAAAGATAAGCAAATAAACCCCAAACAAGCAAAGGAAGGAAAAAATAAAGAGCAAAAATCAACTAAATTGAAAACAGGAAACCAATAGAAAAAAAATCATTGAAATTAAAAGTCAATAAAACTGACAAATCTTGAGCCAGGCTGCCAGAGAGAGAGAGAAATTACCATATCAGGAATGAAAGAGGGGATATGACTACAGACCCTGTACACATTAAAATAATAATAATAATAACAATAAGGGAAAACTTGAACAACAACCCTACACACAAAAATTCAACAACTTAGAGGAAAAGGACCAATTTCTTGAAAATCACAAACTGAAACCCACCCAAGATGGTACCTTGCATAGCAGTGTAGTGGTTAGAGAGATTGAATCCATAGTGTAAAATCTGCCCAAAAAGAAAGCTCCAAGCCCAGATTGTTTCACTGGTGAATTTGCCAAATGTTTAAATAAGATAACATCATTTCTCCACAATTTCTTCCAGAAACTAGAAGAGGAGGGAACACTTCCCAACTTACTTTATGAGGTCAGCATTATCCTAATACCAAAACCAGACAAAGACAGTACTAAAAAAGAAAACTAGAGACTAATACACCTCATAGACAGAAACACAAAAATCCCAACAAGATATTAGCAAATTGAATCTAGTAATATATAAAAAGAATAATACACCATCATCAAGGGAGTTTATCCTGGTAATGCAATGTTGGTCCAATATTTCAAAATCATTCAATATTCTCTACTATGTTAATATCAAAGACAGCATTAAGAAAATGAAAAGGCAAACCATGGTCAGAAAGAAAATATTTGCAAAACAAAACATATATCTGACAAAGGACTTGTATTCAGAATATATAAAGAACTCTGACAACTTGACAAAAACAAATTGGACAAAAGACTTGAGCAAACATTTTACCAAAGAAGATGTGTTGATGGCCCACAAGCCCATGAAAAGATGCTCCAAATCATTAGGCAATAGGGAAATGCAATTTAAAACTACAGTATACTCACTAGGGTGGCTGAAATTTAAAAGACTGACAATATTAAGCCTTGGTGAATGTGGAGCAACTGGAATCCTCACACATTATGAGCAGGAATGCAAAATGGTATAGCCACTCTGAAAATCAGTTTGGCAGTTTTTTAAAAAGCTAAATACACTTACCATATGGTCCATCAATTTCACTCCTAAATATTTACTCAAGGGAAATGAAAACATGTCACAAAATTTATTCACAGATGTTTAGAGCACAAGCATTCCTAATAGCCAAAAATGGTAACGATACAAATGTCTGTCATCTAGTGAATGGATACTCGAAATTTGGTATATCCATGCAACGGAATCCAACTCAGTAATTAAGAGGAATGAACTACTGATATATGCATGACATGGCTGAATCTCAAAAACGTCATGCTAGATGAAAGAAACAGACTACAAAAGGCAACATGCTGTATGATTCCATTTATATGAAATTTTGGAAAAGGTAAAACCATAATGACCTGAAGCGGATCAGTGGCTCCTGGGGGCAAGGATGGACTGTAAAAGGGAAGAAGGGAACTTTTTGAGGGTGATAGAAGTTTTAAAACTGGGTTTTAGATGGGGCTGGCCCCGTGGCTGAGTGGTTAAGTTCGTGCGCTCCGCTGCAGGTGGCCCAGTGTTTCGTTGGTTCGAATCCTGGGTGCGGACATGGCACTGCTCATCAGACCACGCTGAGGCAGCGTCCCACATGCCACAACTGGAAGGACCCACAACGAAGAATATACAACTATGTACCGGGGGGCTTTGGGGAGAAAAAGGAAAAAAAAAATAAAATCTTTAAAAAAAAAAAAAAACTGGGTTTTAGGGGCTGGTTACACAACATGTATACATGCAATTTACCAAAACTCAACAAGCTATACACTTAAAATGGGTGAATTTTATTAGATGCAAATCATGCCACAATACATATACAAAAATAAAAATAAAGGTTAAGTAAAAATGTTTTCAGACAAATAAAACCTGAGAGAATTCAATGCCAGCAGCTATAAACCAAAAGAAATACTAGACAATTCTTCAGGCTGAAGTAAAGTGATCTCAGATGGCATGGAAATGCAGGAAAGAATAAAGAGCACTGGAAAGGGTGAATATGTGGTTAAATAGAAAGGAATATTGACTGTTTAAATCAAAAAAATAATATGTAGAAGTAAAATATATGACAACAGTAACGCAAACTGTGGGAGGGCGGTAAATGCAGTTACACTGCTGCAAAGGTTCTTGTCTTATTTAGGAAGTGATAAAATCGAATGTACTCATCTAAGGTGGACTGTAATCCACCAAGGATGTTATTGTAATCTCTAGGGTAACCACTAAGAGAATTAGGTAAGAATATACAACTAAAAAGCAAATAAGGGAGAAAAATGAAATAGAAAATATTTTCATAATCTAAAAGAAGGCAAAAAATGAGACATTAAGCAATGAAGTACAAGAGAACAAATAGAAGACAAATAGCAAGATGTTAGAGGAAACTATATCAGTAAGTATTTTAGATGTAAATGGTCCACAATCCAGTTAAAAGACATCAGACTAGATGAAAACGCAAAACCCAGCTACATGCTATTTACCAGTCACACATTCAATAAAAAGATAGAGAAAAGTTGAAAATAAAAGTATGAAAAGAGATAAACAACAAAGCACTAATCAAAGTAATCTGGTGTAAATTAATATCAGACAAAGAAGATGTTGAAGTAATAAGTATTAATAGAGATTAACAGGGACATTTCATGGTGATAGAAAGATGTTTTAAAATACTACCCATTTCGATCTTCCTTTCTTGTGTTAAGTGCTATAATTATCTAATGATAGAAAAACTGCCTTCAGGTAAGATGATGTTCCAAAACACCTTGTCATTTCACAAAATATTTTCACAAAAATATGATGAAACTAATTTTTAAAAATTATTGTGGATCTATGGGTGACATTAGACTTAATAAGAGTGACACCTTTAAAAATGTTAGGACTGTTACATTTGCTGATCACCAAAGGTTTTATTTGTGCCTATAGCATTAACATACGTAAAAATACTCATTGTCTCCCTCCTATTTGATAACATGCTTCTATTTCCTCTTCCTTCTTCTAAAATCACGGGTAATGAATTCATTCAAAAACTAGGAGGGAGCTAGCACTGCCAAAACAGACTGGTTTCATCAGCTTGATGAAATCGTTCAGGGATAAGACCTTCATCAGCTATCATGAGTCTTGACTAGAGTTCAGTCATTACCTGTTTTTTTTTGTTTTTTTTTAAGATTTTATTTTTTCCTTTTTCTCCCCAAAGCCCCCCGGTACATAGTTGTATATTCTTCGTTGTGGGTCCTTCCAGTTGTGGCATGTGGGACGCTGCCTCAGCGTGGTCTGATGAGCAGTGCCATGTCCGCACCCAGGATTCGAACCAACGAAACACTGGGCCACCTGCAGCGGAGGGCGCGAACTTAACCGCTCGGCCACGGGGCCAGCCCCAGTCATTACCTGTTTTTTAAAAAATAACTTCACCATAGCTTCATATTCAGCTGTTATTTTCTGGATACACATCTAGCTTCTAATATATCCTTAAATAGAAAGTATTGAATGTAAAGCTGTAGAACTTATACAAATGTCAGATTCTGTTATTATTTTTCACCAAACTCAGAAGGTCATCATTCAGAAACCACATATGGCTCAGTGAAGTGTTTTTGCTCATAAAAAGCCCTTATGTCTTTCTGTGTGAGCTGGAGCCAGAGGTCGAAATGCTCTCGAAACGTTGCACCAGAAGCCATTCAGATAGAATAGTGTGGGATAAGCAGAATGTGTCCCTCCTTCAACGACTTCATTTGAATCAGAACCAACAGAATCACTGAATGGAGGGGCAGTCATTTCTGCCTTGATGTCTTATAAGCTCCTCCAAGTAAAATTTACCATAACTGTACGGCTCACTGAAACTGGGAGATCTGGGGGGACTTGGCCCGAGTGTAGGGCCCTCAGAGGAGGGAGTGGTTAGCAAAACCCAGAGGAAGCATTCTGTGTACAGAGGAGCTAAGACTTTTGGTCGATGGAGCAGAAGGGAGCTGGAGAGGGCAGCGTAAAAACCCTGCCCTCTTGGGGCTGGCCCGGTGGTGCAGCGGTTAAGTGTGCACGTTCTGCTTCAGCGGCCTGGGGTTCACCAGTTTGGATCCCGGGTGCAGACATGGCACCACTTGGCAAAGCCATGCTGTGGTAGGCGTGCCACATATAAAGTGGAGGAAGATGGGCATGGATGTTGGCTCAGGGCAGGTCTTCCTCGGTAAAAAGAGGAGGATTGGCAGCAGATGTTAGCTCAGGACTAATCTTCCTCAAAAAAAAAAAAAAACCCTGGCCTCACTCTCCTCTCTCTTTCTCACTTCCTGCCAATACCCGCCATTGACCAAACACAACTGGAAACCAGAAGGCAAGTTGGGGTAGCCACTGTGTGCACCGAGTAAGATGGAGAAGGCCATAGAGGGGATCTGGAGGGCATTGGGAAGCTATCTGGCACAGGGACTACTGTAATTGTCTAGATAAGAGATCACCTACTGAATCAGAATCTCAGCTGTGCAATAAACTGTGTGCTGTGTGACTTTGTGGAAGCCAGTTAACTACTCTGAGTTACAGTGTCGTATTCTGTTAAAATGAGAGTAATAATACCTACCTCACAGAGTTAACGGTGAGCATAAGGTTAATATGTGTAACATTTAGTGCAGTGCCTGGCACACAGTAAGTGTGTGCTACCTTCCCTTCTCCATTAAACTTATTCACTGTTTGTCTCTTTTAAGCCAAGCCTGGATATCTACTTTCTTTTTCAATGTTAACAAGCTTTAGAAAAATCCTATTATTCCTAAAGGCCCTGGGGAAGTGTCAGAATCATTCTTATTTCAGACACATTACAATAATAATTGCCTTGAGTCAGGATATTATTTAAGCAGAAAAACATTTATTTTTTATTCTTCGGAAATGTTGTGCACACTACAAGGGATTAATTTGGCTCTTAGCAAATAACTCAACATAAATTACCACCTATTTACCAGAAGCAACAGTTTGTTTCCTAGGACCGCTACAGACTGACAGCAGCGGTACCCTGTTTGTTTATGTCAGGCAATGAGATGCTCCGCACTCCAAAATTCTCATTGGATTGCCTTTTGGGGAAGCTCAGAAGATTTGCTATAAACCAACTGTTCATTCCCAGGATTAGAGCTTTTTGGTTTTTTTTTTTTTTTTTCGTGAGGAAGATTGGCCCTGAGCTACTATCTCTTGCCAATCTTCCTCTTTTTGCTTTAGGAAGATTGTCACTGAGCTAACATCTGTGCCGATCTTCCTCTGTTTTATGTAGGATGCCACCACAGCATGCCTTGACAAGTGGGGCTGGCTCGACACCCAGGATCTGAACCTGCAAACCCCCGGCTGCTGAAGTGGAGTGCATGAAATTAACCACCACACCACTGGGCCAGCCTCTTTAGAAGACACACCAATTTGCAATGTCATTTCCAAGTTCTGATGGAAAGTCTGTAATGTATGTTTATAGTCATCTAATGTTTTTAACCATGATCCTCCAGGCTGGATATTTTCTGCTATTACATTCACCCACAGCAATTCCAAAATGATAATGGTTGGCCTGCTGGCTAGGCCTCCAGAGATGTCTGGACGACGCCCAGGCTGCAGGCTTCCCCTGTGGGGTGCTCTGATGACAAGGGAAAGAACTGACGGTACTGAGAGCTGTATTGAGAAAGGCTAACAATGCTTACATGCATCTCCTCTTTCCACTTTACTAGGCAACTTCACAGCCTTTATGTTGACTGAGGTGGATAGCAATAGTTACTTCCTTGCTCTTTACAGATGAGAAAACTGCCTCTCAGAGATGAGTAGCCTGCTTCAGGCCTTCCAACAATTTGGGTTGGCACAGGATCAGAATACGGGTCTTCCGATTCTAAAGTACTTGCCCGTGGATGTAAAAGTAAACTTATATACTCGAGTCACTTGCTGACTGCCTGCTTTCTGTAAAAAAATAGAACAAAGACTACCAAGAGCTTTAACAGTTAAACAGAAAACACAGGTTACAGTTTGTTTATTCGTCTGACAGGAAAACACTCATCAGTAAAAAAAACTTCACTGCCTAGTCTGCTGAGGGGGAAAAGTCAGAATTTTGTGAGTGCTTTAGAAAGGCGGAAGGGATTCAAGGTGGTTATGCTAATTAAATATTGAAAATAAATGCTCTGGATAGAACAGAGCCAGACCGTAGGTCTTACGTGATTGGTTAAAGCAAATCCCCTTGTTTGTGGGTCAGGAGGATCTTCAGTTAGCAAGGGTCTGGTAAAGGGTCACTAGAAGTCGACAACCCTTCTTCAGCTTCAGCTGGTTACAATCGTTAAGAACAGCATTCTGTTTTGACATCTTCTCAAACTCTCAGATTTCTCAAGCATTCATCAGAATCACCCAGAGAACTTGCTGAAATACAGTCGGCTGGGCCAAACCCCACAGTTTCTGAGTCAGAAGGTTTGGTGTAAATCCTTAAAATCTGCATTTCTAACACATTCCCAAATGCAACATTGCAGCTGGTCCAGAGTCCATGCTTTGAGAAGCACACATGATGCTATAAGGGGGCGTTTTAACTTTATACCTCTTTGATACCAACCTCCTCCTTGGAATATAACTATCAGATGACTCCCTCATGCCCAAGAGGAACAGAGGTCTCTCCTCGCAATACCTTCATATTTCACTTATGGAAGACCTGCATTTTCTTCCAACAGTGGTTCTCAGGGGAGGGAACTATTTTTATTGAGGGGAGATCAATAAATAAATGGCTCATGGAATCTAAAATCAATACAACTTCATACTGCAACCTTTATCTGTTCATGTCTCTTCCTCGGGAGAAACCAGTACTGAATTATTTGACTCGCCTTTTTAAAAATAGCATTATATGCGTTGATTTGATCTCATTAAATTTAGTTTGTTTTTATTACCCTAACCTGCCTGATCAATAATCACGTTTTTCCATGCTCATAACTTTCTCCCCTCTGATTTTGGTCAGTGCACAATCTGATTTATTTCTGCAATGACTCAACCTTACCATTCTCTAAGCTAACAATTCTCTTCGTAAGACTCCACTCTTCTCCACACACACCTTCTTCATTCCTTTATTGGGCACGTATTCCCCACTGCCCCATAGTTGTTAATTGTGTACCTGTTTGTTCTTCCAGTGGATTGGTGTCGGTGTCTACAGAGAGAAGGAACTGATTATGAGACTCTGTTTTCCTCACAGCACCCGTCCAGGCTCTGCTCATAGTAGGCACTCAATAAATATTGGTTTGGATTCACTGACAGGTTTAAATCAGACATACCTTAGCTGATTATTTGTTTTAAATTCATCTAAGTGAAATTCATATTTTTTGGCATACAGTTCTGAGTCATGACAAACACATAGAGTTATGTAACCACCACCACAATTAGGAGAGAGAACAGTTCTGTTACCCTAAAAAACTCCCTAATACATGCTACCCCTCAATAGTCAAAAATTCCCCTTTCCCTTAGTTCCTGGCAGTCAGTGGTCAGTTCTCTGTCCCTGTATTTTTGCCCCTTCCTGACCATCATGGAAAGGGAATCATGCAGTATGCAGCCTTCGGATATAGCTTGTTTCACTTAGAAAAATGCAATTGAGAGTCACCCATTTTGGTAACTGTATCAACAGTTCATTCTTTATTGCTGAGTAGTATTCCACTGTGTAGATGTACCACAGTTTATTTATCCATTCACCAGCTGAAGGACATTTGGGTTGTTTCCAGTCTTTGGCAATTATGAATAAAGCTGTTGTATATATTTGTATACAGGTTTTTAGGTGAACACAAATTTTTATTCCTCTTGGATAACTGCCTAAGAGTGGATATGATATGGTGATATGATAAATCTATGTTTAACTTTGTAGGAAACTGCCAAAGTTTCTGATGAAGCAGCTGAACCATTTTATATTCTTATCAACAATATGTGAGAGTTACAGTTGCTCCACATCCTCGTCAATTCAAGGAATTGTCAGATTGTTTTGTTTTAGACATTCTAACAGGTGTATAGTGTTATCTCATTGTGGTATTAATCTGCATTTCCCTAATAAATAATGATATTGTGCATTTTTCCATGCATTTATTTGCCATCCATGTATTATCTTCTTTGAGGAAATATCTTTTCAATTTTTTTGCCTATTTTTTAAATTGAGTTGTTTATTTTCTTACTGTTGAGTTTTGAGAGTTCTTTATATTTTTTGGATGAAAGTTCTTTGTCAGATATGTAAGGTGCAAAAATTTCCCCAGTCTGTAACTTATCTTTCATTCCCTTAGCAATAGCTGTGCAAAGCAAAATATTAAATTTTGATTGTCTCATTTATCAATTTTTTCCTTTTAGGAATTGTGCTTTTGCTGTTCTAAGAACTTTTTGCCTAACTCAAACCCACAAAGATTTTCTCCTGTTTCCTTCTAAAAGTTTTACAGTTTTACATTTTACATTTAAGTCCACAACCCATTTTGAATTTATTTTGGTTTAAGGTTGGGAGTATAGTTTGAGGTTCCCTTTTATGCATGCGGACATCCAATTGTTCCCGTGCCTTTTGTTGAAAAGACTGCTTACTCCATTGAATTGCATTTGCACTTTTGTCAAAAGCTAATTGACCCTATTTTTGTGTGTCTATTTCTGGCTTCCCTATTCTGTTCCACTGATCTATATACGTATCTTTTTACCAATACTACACGGTTTTGATTACTTTACCTTTTTAGGAAGTCTTAAAACCAGGTAGCATGAATCTTCCAAGCTGGTTTTTCTCCAAAATTGTTTTGACTATTTTAATTCCCCTGTCATTCTATATAAATTTTAAAATCGAGTTGTGAATATCCACAAAAAATTCTACCCTCAGTTGATCTTTAACTTACATTATTTACTTTGGCTAGCCTGTGGTTCTCAAACTTCAGTGTGCTTAAGAATTATAAAAATGCACATTCCTAACTCTGAAGATTCTCATTCAGTAATTCTTTTTTTTTTTTTAAGATTTTATTTTTCCTTTTTCTCCCCAAGGCCCCCTGGTATAAAGTTCTGTATTTTTAGTTGTGGGTCCTTCTAGTTGTGGCATGTGGGATGGCGCCTCAGCATGGCTTGATGAACGGCGCCATGTCTGAGCCTAGGATCCGAACCGACGAAACCCTGGGCTGCTGAAGCAGAGCGCGAGAACTTAACCACTCAACCATGGGGCCAGCCCCTCATTCAGTAATTCTGCCAAGGGCTTAGGCATTAGCATTTTTAATACTATTCCTAAGGTGAGCCAATGTAGGCGATCAGGGACCATGATATGAGAAACATGGTCCTAGCTTCGCTGGAACCTAGGAAATGCTCCACAGGCTTGGAAGAATCTTCTAAATGTACATCCACAAACTTAGCAAAACGACATGGCATTGGGTTCACAGTTAAATTTAAGGTGGTAATGTACATCATACATGTACATCATACAATATTATGGCCAATCAGTATTGTCCAGCCGGTGCTGGAACACAAACAAGAACCTCCTAGATGTCTAACTCCCCTGCTTTAGGCAATGAGAAAAATGATGTGGATTTCCTTGTCCCGTGAGTAGCTCCTCTGTCGTATTTATCCCATGGACCAATTCCATGAACATTTTCTTATCCTCAGGGCAGAATTCTTAAACCATTCTCAAACTAGGAAAAACCAGATTGAAGAGATTCACAAGGTGAGTAAGAGTGTTACAAGGAAAAACATTAATCAAGTGAGTAGATTCTCCAGAGAAAAATTAGATTAATGACGATAAATATTAACGTTGTTTTACGTTGAAATATGGATTGATCAGCTTGCTCAGGGAATTGGACATTCTTGTTAATTTAATTTTCTGGGTAATGGGAGATGGAAGGGTAACTGGAAAAACCTTTCCAATAGAAAAATCTTTCTAAAATGAATTAGTATACTTTCCACTTTAATTTATTACTAAGCATTCACTGCCCTGCTTCTTTCCTAAGGGTTGGAAATAACAATTTAGAAAACACCAAAGTGAATCTAAGAGACTGCTCATGGGTCCCTAGACCAGGAGGCTCACTGAATAGTCCTGGCAAATAGGTGGGAAGAAAGAAATAATTGTAGAATGGCATTGGGGAAATGAACTCCTTTCCAGCTGTTAATTGCTTTGCTAATAGACCAAGGCTGCTTAGAGGGAGATGAACCTTCGGATTTAAGAGAGCCTTCTCAGACCAGCACCCCTCAGGAACAGGCTTGCCACGTGGCAATATTGGTGCCCAATGGAAGAAACAAATTGGAGATCTCACCCAGCACAGGACCCTTCTTTGTCTTAAATTTTATCAAGTGACCACCTATTCTTGAATCTTCCTATAAGATTTCCTGAGGTACCACAAGGAGGCTTGATGAATCACTTAATGGGCAGTGTAGGCTAGGGGTTCCTAGGTGGACTTGGAGCCAGGCTGCTTTGATCTACAGCCTGGCTTCACCGCCTGCTGGTTATATGACCTTGGAAAAGTCATAGAATAAAGAACTATTCCTCAGTTTCATTATCTGCAAAATGGGGGGAATACTGGTACCTACCTCACAGAGTTTATTGTTATGAAGAGCAAATGGGTTCATGTATAATTATAAGATACTCAGAACGGTCCCTTGAGAGTAATCGCTACTCAAGTGTTAGTCAATCCTATTAATAAAATGGTTTATTTATGAGGAAGGATTTAAGACAGTAGAGAGCAAACAAAATGGAAGAACTTATGCTAAAGACTCGTGAAAGGGGGCCAGCCCGGTGGCGCAGCAGTTAAGTTCACATTCCACCTCAGTGGCCCGGGTGTGGACCTATGCACAGCTTGTCAAGCCATGCTGTGGCAGGCATCCCACATAGAAAGTAGACGAAGCTGGGCATGGATGTTAGCTCCGGGCCGATCTTCCTCAAAAAACAAAAAAGAAACTCATGAAAGGCACAGAAAAATGGAGTTATGGGCGTAACAAACAATGCCTTAAAGGAACACCTACACACACGCAAAGATAATCAGACAGCACAAGAGCAGATCTGAATAAGATATGGAGGCAGTATAAAAGGGAGAGAGGAAGAAACACTGATGCCAGCGAGCCATCCCGTAGAGAGGCACCAGCTTCTCGTCGTCTTGCTGAATCCATGCCTCTCCTCACTCCCTTCTGCTCAATTGACTTCCCCTTCCGGACTAGCCAGACCATGCAGAGGACTTTGGGGACTTTGGTTCATAACCCTTTGCATATTGGATGCTGTGTTTGGTGTTAACTAATATGCTTTTATGAACCTCATATGATTTAATGTGTGATGTTTGATTGAGTCTCTGTAAAGGAACACTGGGCTGTTACTGTCGTTCCCAGGCCTGTCGCTTGCCACGAGATCCTTTGAATTTACCCTAATAAATTCTGGCATTATGGAAAGACACAAAAGCGAGTGGATAATCTGTTATCAACTGCTCATTACAAAGACTGAGAAAGTATACTCTCTGGGAAAGATGTTATCGGATTTGAAGTGTGGGTGCTGTTTTTATTTTTGCCTGAGTTGCTAAGCAAATATTTGTTGTGTATATACAAGATGGTGACTGTCTTAGAGGAGAGAACGCTAGGGTTTGATGAACACCCTATAGGAAATGTACCATGCTCAAGGTTCACTGAAGAGAACATCCTGATGAGTCAGCTCGTCTTTAGGGTCTCCCCCTTTTATGCTGAGCACCTCCTTTTTAAAGGCTCTGATCAGAGTATAGACAAAGGATCCTTCCTTTGAAAACTGTAGCACAGACTCAATGAGACAGGATTGTTCAGACTGAACTACAGACTGTGGGAATAACAAATAGGAAAATAAACACAGAGACTACCACCAGTCCAGACAATCTAAGGCCATGCATGGCGTGTTCTCCAGGCCTTTAAATCTGTCCCATTTCCTTGGACCTCAGGGTAAAAGAGATCTTGCCTGGGCCTCTCTACTCAGACAGACAATGACATCTTTAACCCTATCCAACCAACAATCCGTTCATGAACAGTGAGGCCCCAGGGGGCCTAACCAAGGACAGGCTGGGCTACCTCTGGCCTGCCTAAGACCCACCCTCTCAAATAAGCCTTCCATCCTAATGCCCTGTCACCTGTTGGAAATGGGTAGCTGTCTTCAACTATCTCCGAATCCCACGCGATATCACCTGACATTCATGTTAGCCCCAGAGTTATTGTTTCCCTTCAATCTCTCTGGTGCTATGATTTACCATTAGAAAGGGAGTAGGTTGCCACATAGTCTTAAAGAAATTATGCTGAAAAGAAATCAGAAATAAAAAAGATTCTGAGGATGTGGAGATGTTGCAAAATAATTCTCAGGAGGTTGAAAAGTAGAACTAGAGTCTGCGTGGGGCTTTCCCTGCGGACAGAGTTCCAGGAACACAAAACAGCAGCAGCAGCTCATGCTACTCCGCTGGGGACTGAAGAGCACGTGTTCTCGTAGCCTTCCAGAAAGATAGCTTCCCCGTAGGGTGAAATGCTTTACTTTACAAACAGGGCCTTCTTCCCTCCACCTCAAACTAGATTTCTAGGCCCCCTATTGATACCTCACCTTGCAAAGCCATAATCAAGCCAGGATATGTGACTGTGCCATAAGAGGGACTGAAAGTTGGTTCCCCAATGCCATGGAGCCAGAGTTGTAGTGCTTGAGCAAAAGTGTGGGGGCATGGAGGCCTGCCACTCAGATCTTACTTCAAGAAACAACTTGCCACAGCCTGCAGCTGCAGTGCCAAGGCCATGCTGTTGCCAGGCAGCCCCCAGTCAAGGGCTGAGCAGAGTGGAGGCCAGGACCTGGCCATTTCTACTCCTCCAATGGACCATCTTTGATCCAGGTCTCCCCGTTGAGCTGGCTGAGACCGTCAGATCTGCATTGCAGTCTGATGCTGCTGCTTCCCAATTCTGCCTTTTTCTCCCCTTCTTTTCACAGATGCCAGATCACCATTGTGATCTAAAAGCTTTCCCTACCCTGTCCTGCTTCCTTCTCTTTATCTTTCTCAGGCATCACACCCACCTCCCACCCATAAATGCTGTGCACTCCCAACCATGTCTCAGCAACTGCTTCCTGGAGAACCCAACTGTCACAGCTGATACAGACAATGGTTCAAGAAAGCAGATGAGGGGCCAGCACTGTGGCTGAGTGGTTAAGCTTGCAAGCTCCGCTACAGGCAGCCCGGAGTTTCGTCAGTTCGAATCCTGGGTGCAGACATGGCACTGTTCATCAAGCCATGCTGAGGCGGCATCCCACATACCACAACTAGAAGGACCCACAACTAAGAATACACAACTATGTACCTGGGGGCTTTGGGCAGAAAAAGGAAAAAAATAAAATCTTTAAAAAAAAAAAAAAGAAAGCAGATGATAAGTTGAGGTACTGAGCCTGGATCACTCGCTGCCCGACTGGCAATGCAAACCCTATTCTGGATGGTATAGTGAGCAATGGGGGCTGCAGTTCTTCTCAATAACCTCCCTCTTCTACACTTCCCCTCAGGAAGAGGGGCCCACTGGAATCCTGGAGGCGCTGGTCCCTGAACGTATGTAGGGAAGGAGACCCTAATGGCATAAGGGAGGACTGTGGCAGCCATGGATGTGCACCACTTGGATTCTCTTCCAGAATGAACTTGCCATTCAGCTGCAAGGAGTACGATTCCCTGACAGTCTCCAGCACCTTCAGGATCTGCCTCAACTTTCAAGCCCAGGCCAGACTTTTCCAGTGCAGCCCTGCTCGATGACTGAGCACAGCAGGGGTGCTAGGGCCTGGCCATTTCTGCTCATTGCAGGACACCTCTAACAAGCGGTCCTTGCTCCAATCTCCCCACTGGGTTGGCTGGGACTTTGCAAGATCTTCAGCACCGTCTGAGGCTCTCCTTGCCCAATTCTGCTCCTTCCCTCCTTTCCTTTCACAGGTGTCAGATCCTCCTTTTGGTCTGAAACCTTTCCTTGTCCTAGCCTGCTTCCCCCCTCTTTATTTTGACTCTTGAACTCGTGACTCCATCCCATCCTGCTTCCCAGGGGGCCCACACTGACCCACAGGGCTCATTGGCCCCCTTGAACACCTCTGAGGACGTGAACCCACTGGGCCCTCCCTTGACAGGCAATGCCTCACACTGAATCTCCCCTGCAGAGGACCCTGAGCTGCTGGTTGGGGAAGATTACAGGCAGAGGACTGACTGCACCAGCACGATCGTGGCTCTTCCAGTTGAATTTGTGCCTTCGGAGCATTGAGAAGATTACTGGAAGTGAAAACGTATTTCAGGACATGGTGTCAATATTTTTCTTCTCAACTCTGATTTATAACACCAAAAATGACAGATTCCTGGCAAAGCAAGTAATGCATGTTAGGAAGATTAGAGAACATATTTTAGGGACAAAGCTTAGTTGTCAAAGGGCTTCACCTGAAGTTGGAAGGGAATAGAGAAAAAGGCTCAGAAGAAACTTCTAAATCACATAAGTGGAAATTAACATAAATGGCTTAGAAACAAGGTTCACAGCAGGAGAAAGAGAAGCCTAGTAATTCTAAGAAATAACAGAGATCCAGACTGGGAATAGTACTCAAGGCTCAATTATTCATGTGAACACACAAGGTAATACAATAGAAGCAAAACTTTGAGACAAGCAGATTGTCCCAGGTTGGGTTTCTCAGGAAGCAGACCCTGAGATGGATATCAGGCTGTGGGAAGCTCATTAGAGCCTGCTGTTGGGATTAATACTTGTGGACTGGAAGGGAAGAAGCAGAACTGAGCTGAGAAGGAAGTGGAGTTCCAGTGCCGTCTCAATGTGATGCCTCAGCCAACCCTGCTGAGGAGTTCTGAGTTGTGATGACACTTCAGAGCTTTCCTAAACTGGGGCAAGAGGGCAGGCCTTTCATGCCCACACCAGTCAGTCATTGGACACAGGCCTCCCTGAAAGGGGCATGGCCCTGGGAGATGAGGCAGCTCTCCTCAGCTGAGGCAGTCCCCAAATAGACTGACAGGTGAAGACCGGCTTCAGTGGCGCTCCCAGGAGCTGAAATAATAATTCCTTTATTCCCAAAGGGGAATGAGTGGTGCATCACAGCATCCACCACACAGATAAATATAATTTCCTAGATGTTCCTGAGACTTGGGGAAAAGGAACTGCTTCAAGCAATGAAATGGCATATGTTTTGCAATATAAACACTTCTGATTAAAATGGATATATAGTACCACAATGTGTCAAAATGGCAAATATATGGAATCCACAAGTACAGCATACAGCATATGGAGAGGATTAAATGAGTGAGAGAGGACGGCTATTTGCAGGAGTATGCTAAGAATGCCAGGCTAAACGGGAGAGCTGGAGGGTGCTTTCCCAAATCAAATGATAAAAATGTCACAGAGGCAAGATGTAATATTGATGTGTTACTTCAACTACTTAGACATCTGTTCAAAATCTCTACAACAATCTTAGAGTTTAATACATTGTTGACTTGCCTTCCTAATAACTCCGTCTTTCAGAAAGTACAAGAAATGAAGGAAACACTACACTGGCTCAATTCTGACCAGCAAGGAAGGATGTGTTGGTGATGTTTATAGGATAGAAATCTTTCAACAAACGTATGCAATAAAATGCAGTTCTTGCCTTCCTGAAGATGAAAGAAAGGGATCACGTCATCCTGGAATCTATAAAAGAAAAACAGAAGAAGAACCTCTGGCATAAGAGACTTGTAATTGAGGCTTTAGGAAAACGAACTTCAACTAGTTCACAGAGATATAAATATAATCCCAAGCCCAGAGGCAATAAAAAGGAATATGTTGGGTTTTTCTTCATTGTGAAACTCTGAAAAATTAAACTTTGTACTACAACAATTACCTGCAGAAGCCAATATGACCCAACATGGAGTCCTCTGATGAGTCTACATTTTGAAATGACACACAATAAAAATGAAAGAAAGGACATCAACCAACATGAAAGTGACAGACGGCAAAAATTCAGAATGAGCTGAGGAGTTCTAAATGATGAGACCACAGAAAGGGCTTTAAAAACACACACAGTTTGAAGCAAGAAGATGAAGGGAAGGATAAGCTGACTGCTTAGAGAAGATTCTGTTAAATGATAACAGAGAAAAGGCAGAGCTACTCAATTGCTTCTTTCTTCTCCAGCAAGGAACATGATCTTCAGACTGAGACGGGTATAACAGATATCACAGAGGGTAAATTGAACCCAACCTAAGTGAGAGAGTCAGAGCGAACCTGGTGTACAGGCTTTGCAGACTGAACAAAAGACTATAGGTCTCTGAACCACTGCCTCTTGTCTCAGGGAAAGAGAAAATAGAACAGGTGCCAGACACCTAAGCCAGGCAAAAATACAGATTTTCTAAAAGGAGAAAGAATGGATTATGGAATTTATAGAGTCAGCAAGCTTAGCATTGCTTTCTGCAATATTCTAGAACGCGAATTACATAAACATTTGTGAGCTAACCTTTAAGACAGGCTAAACTAACTTCATATTATTTTCTGATAGAGCTAAAGGGTAGATAAAATGTAAGAATACCAGGCACGATCTTTTTTTTTCAACACAATGTGTTGCAAAGACGCTCATAATATTCATTTGAACAAGATGGAGTGATGTTGCCCAGTTTGTTTGTAAATGGGTTAGAAGGATCCACTGCTGGCCAGACAATTGCATTCAGGTGTCTGTTAATGGATCCATGTCCATCAAAAACGAAGGCCTCTAAGGCTGTAGCATGTAGCTCTATACATGTTCTTGTCTTATTCGACACTCTGTTTTTTGGAAGTACATATGAGGACAATATAAAGTATAGTAGAGAGAATATTATGAAAAGAGCAAGAGTAAGGAATTCGTAGAAGAAGAAATATAAGATGCTCAAACTCAGTAATTAGAGCAATTCCGATTAGTAAAAACTAAAGCAATTTGTACTAATCAATATTACTGAAATGTGGGGAAATGCTACCCTGACACACATTGGCAGGAATATACATTGGTAGGCCTTTTGGGAAGACAATTTTAGCATTTGTTATCAAGATCTTAAATGCATATACATTTCAAGCAGCAATCCCACTTCCAGGTGTCTAGCCCACATAAATTCCCATACGTGTACTCAAAGAGTCATGTACAAGGAATTTATTACAGTATTTTTTTAGTAACAGAACTAAAAACAATATATATATATATATATATATATATATATATATATATATTGGTGAGGAAGATTGGCCCTGAGCTAATATCTGTTGCCAATCTTCCTCTTTTTGCTTGAGAAAGATTGTCATTGAGCTAACATCTGTGCCAATCTCCTATTTTGTATGTGGGATGCTGCCACAATGTGGCTTGATGAGCAGTGTGTAGGTCTGAGCCCGGGATCTGAACTTGCCAAGCCCGGGCCACTAAAGCGGAACATGCCAACTTAACCACTACGCCATCAAGTCGGTGCCTAAAAACAATCTTAATGTCTATCAACAGGGGGAAAGTTAAATAAGTTATACACATCCCTACAATGGACCACTGTGCATCGGATAAAAAGATGATTACGTAAATGCTAACATAGAAAGGGCTCTAAATATATTATGAAGTGAAAAGGGCAAATTTCAGAAAAAGTACAATACCTCACAAAATGAACTATTTCCAGGAATGAAGAAGTGCATGGGAAATGATCTTAAAGAATACATTCCATGGGGCCAGCCCCATGGCGGAGTGCTTAAGTTAGTATGCTCCACTTTGGTGGCCCAGGGTTTTGCTGGTTCAGATCCTGGGCATGCACATGGTACCACTCATCAGGCCACGCTGAGGCGTCATCCCATATAACAGAGCCAGAGGCACTCACAACCAGAATATACAGCTATGTACTGGGGAGGCTTTGGGGAGAAGAATAAAAAGAAAAAGAAGATTGGCAACAATTGTTAGTTCAGGTGCCAATCTTTAAAAAAAAAAAAAACAACAAGAATACATTCCAAGCTGAGCTGTGTGAACACCTTTGGAGAGGGATATGGAGTCGGAGGAAGGGCCAAGGGGGATGTGCACTTATCTATGGTGTTTTGTTTTATGCAACGTTAATATACTTAACATATTGCCTGTAAAATTAAAAATAAATGAAAGAGCCATTTTTTTTAAATATAATATTTTAAAGGAGAAAGGGCAACAAGGCACTAGTCTAAAGAGATGCATCCTGTCCCAGCTCTGCCCTTGCTAGTCAGTCACCTTGCCACTCAGCTTCAGGGGCCCCACCTGTAGGAAAGGGAACAGGCCCTGAGACATTGATGACACAATGAGTTCACATAAACAACGAGGCCTCACAAACTTCACAGGGCACTACAATCTCCTATAATTAAAATGCATCCAAGTTGAAATTTCAGGTGACCAATGTTGGAGGGAAAGTTAATATACTGAATGAGCAAAACCGGGTCCAAATTATTTTAATGAATTGGGACAACGGGCCTCAAACAACCAGAATAATGGAATAGGGATGAGTATAAATTTTTATTTATAGGTTCAAAAAATGGATTGCATAAGTGCAGGACACAAGAAATAGCGTTAGAACCACTATTGTGAAACCATTTGAGAAGCAGTTGTATGATGCAGATGCAAAAAATGGAACACAATTTCAAGCCACATTTAGAGCAGCCTTGGGAAGACAGACGTGGTCACAGTTACCAACTGGGTCATCCACCAAGACTGCCTGGTCTAAGCTGGTTGACCAGTTAGAAACATTGAAATATGTTTCATACAGGAACTTACCAGATTGCTCTGCTCTTCTCTTCATTGAATGCCACACTATTTAGCACTTAATATAATTTCAATAATTTTCACTGTTGTTCCCATTATACTGCAAGCTCTTTGAGGGCAAGCACTGCAGATCATATTTCTTCATTATGCCTAAAACTTGGATGAGAGCCAGGCATATAAAAGGCATTTAATAAATATTAAACATAATAAAATGATTTTTAAAAACTGAGGATAATGCAGTTCCCACATTCATCATTCTGAAGATCAATGATCACATACATGATTCTAAGAATCGGGGTGTGGGTTGAACCTACACTGCCAGTTGATTCTTTTGTTACCTTTATATAACCTTGTTTTCTTGGGATGTTCTTTTTTTTAAAAAAAAAAAACAGAGTGCAGTGGAAATTTCAGTTGGTTCATTACTGTATCGTATTAGCAAAGGCTTTATGTGCAGAGGAGTCTGTGTTACAGGTGACAAAAATGGCTAAGGCATCTGTTAGAATGTGAGAGGAAATTATCCATCAATCAGAAACAATTGGAGAAAACAGCTATTTAAGCAAGGAAGCCCTTTGTAGAATTTTACGAGAATTCAGACACATGCAATTTTTCTCTCTATTAAAAATTAGTACCCAGTGTAGTCAGGGTACTAATTTTCACCTTCTCAGAGTTATGGTTCTTCTGAAGTAGGCGCTGTGTCCACTGGAATATGTGGAAAGGTGGAGCCATATCTATCACCTTGGCTGTTTCTGTGAATCCTTCTTCCCGAATATCTATCTGTAGTTTTCCTCAGAACCAGTCAATATACTTTTAAAAAAGATATGTATGACCCAGTCTCCCTCCTCCTGATCTGAAATGGAGCCCCAAATTCATGATTTTTTTAGAGCTTTTTTTGATACCTGGCCAGGACTGAAAAGAACTTAGCTATAGCTATAGAAAATAAATTCTGTAACCTTAATGACATATTTCTGCTACTGTCATATTGTAGAATATATCTTCATCTAATTCAATTAATCACTGATTTGGATTTGAGAGGAAAACAAAAGGGAAAATATTCAAGAATTCTATTGGTGAGATGAGAAAATAAGACCACCCCCCCCCCCCCACCACCACCACCAGTCACAGCGGGATCTCTTTGTTATTCAGCATCCTGGCAGGGAACTGACGGAACAAGCCAACAGGATAATTGAGGAGAGTTTAAAAGGAGTGTTCACAAGGTGTGGAGAGGGGTAGGGGAAGCACCCCAGGGCCAACAACCATGGGAACCACTGGCCTGGAGGGGCAGGAGGAAGGGGTGGTAGACAGAATTCCAGCTGCAGGAGAGACCACCCGACAGGGGCCTTCAGGAGAGAACCAGCCTGCAACCAGCCAAATCTCAGCCTCTGCCACCTTCCCCTCACCTGCAGCCCTTCCTACTGGTCAAACTCACCTGGAGGCAGAGGGCCAGGAGGCTGGTTGATGCAGTCTGATGAGGATCAAGGCTGCCCCAGGGAGAGAAGCCCAAGGCATTCTGGCCTACATGCCCATCTTACCACCTTCTGGGAAGTATAGGAGGTCCTCACCTGGTTCTTATCTAAAGTTATAGACCACAAGATAACCAGACCCCACCTGTGCTGATACCATTTTAACGACTTTTTTTCACATGATCTTTCCTTTGTCTTGTAAAAAATAACTCACATACCTATGCCTTATGAATTTAGCCCCACCCTCAACAAATTGCAGCTCTTCACTGCCCATGGGTCCTGTCCCCATGCTTGCAGCTTTTCACTGCCCATGGGTCCTATCCCCATGCTATTCTCAGAATAAAACAGCACTACTACCAGATCTTGAGAGTCCAAGAATTCTTTTTTTCTACTCCTCGGCTGGCCAAGCCCACAGCACAGTCCATACAGGTCAGCCTCCAGGGGCACAGTGCAGGGTGGAGAGTGGATTTGGAGGATAAATGGAGATTACCTAGCACAATGGATGGTCTTGCCCCACAGGCAACCCCATGGCCCCCTCAGCTCCTTTGTTTGTTTGCCAATTTTAATTTGTTTAATGCACAAAACATTGGCAAGTTTTCTAGTTGCCTAGTACCTGAACATTGTTGCTATATTTGGGGAAGTTTCCTCGTTCAGAGCCCTGGCTCTCCAAGATAAAAGACAGAAAACTTGCCTCCTCAGCCCCTCATTTGCAGCTAGCTTGGTCAATGCGAGCCCGAGTACATCAGTTAGACATATCCAAGCGCAGCAGATTCCTGCTTGAAGAAGGAAGTTTTGCACAGAATCCGTTGTGCTGCTGAGGATGGTGAGAGAGGAGACTGGCTTTCAGGATTAGCAGGGGTTACAAGTGAGCTCCCAAGACTGGAGCAGTACCAACACCCTGCACAATTCCAGAGGGTGTCATTCACAGCATGGTATGTCCTCCCTAGAAATGGCGTTGATGCTGGTGGCAATTGTAGCTTCAGTAAAACCAAGTTCCCGTAAGCATTTGGTTCAGTACAGCATCCAGTGCACGGTGCTTGCAGCAATGGGTTTTCTCAGCAGGATAGTTCTAAAGTTTGGGGCCCTGTTCCTGAAAGCTTATCCTCAGGCCTGATGCTAGCTATACCAATGATTTTGTGAGCTATACAAAGCCCTTGTAATACATTACTTTTCTGCTTAATCAGCCAGAGTCAGCTTCTGGTGCTTGTAACTGTGGACCCTGAAATATACTACACTATTTTTGTATCTATCTTTTTTTTATTCTTTTATATTTATCTAAATTGGACACTTGGGACATGGCCATGTGAGCAACAGGATAAGGAGCATCCTGGCTAACTCTGTTTTCTATCTGGAGCAGGAAATGCTGCTATGCACGTGTTTGCATTTGAAAAACACACAGTAGATTGAAATTGAGACCTTAAGAAACCTGGTTGTGATTTGTTCTGTGAAATGCCTCCACTTTGTAAATAATTAAGCATTGCGGTAGAAATCATTTATCAAGCATCCTAGTTCTATCGCTTCTGATATAGGCTACGGACAAGTTTGTTAGGGAAATACAAATCTTGGAGAACCCGATTAATTCAAGCTCTAGCTTTGCTACCAGTATATCCTGTAACCTTGAGCAAGACCTGTAATTTCTCTAAGTCTCCTTTTACAGGTCCAGAATTGAGGGGCCAAGAATATATGATCTTTGATTTTCCTTTGAGGTCTAAAATCCTATGATTACATATCTTTTTTAAAATCTTAAGAAATATACTTACCTTTTTCTGGATTTTAGGTCTTGAAGGACCACAGAATTTGCAAATCAATTCAGATAACACAGTTCTTGATCCAGTGAGAACAGTTTGACCTTGAGGGGGAAAATCATGTCTTATTGTTTTTATAACCAGCAAGTCATTCTAACTTTACTAAATACAAAATTCCTATTTCATCCTTAAATATTACAACCCATGGCCTGTGTACTCATTAATGGTCACTTGTCTGTCACAGAAAAGTGAAAGTATGGCAAGGTAGATTTTTTAAAACAGCTGCTGGACATCTAATAAGATGGGACAGTCAGTCCATACTTTGGCCTTGCTGTTTCTTCCCTCAAACACACAGTAAAGATAGATAAACTATAAAAAAGAAAACAAAAATGACGTTACAGAGTTCAAGGGGAAAAGAAGATTGCTATCTCCACGGACAAAAAAAGCAACAGAATGCCAAAGAGTGAGTTGGGCTGAAGCCATGGAATCGCTGGTCTTCTGGTCCAGAATTAGGTGATGGTGGCTGGGTGATTGGGAGCCTACTCCAGTTGAGACGAAGGATCTGAATTGGGACGATTGCCTTAGCCAAAGGCTGTCCAAGCTGAGTTAGGAGAGGCTGTTTACCTAAGGAGATGAGAGGACACAGATCCAGCCTGGAAATCAGGACAAGAACCGAGCCACATGTTGGCCTGGTGCCTGGACCTGAGATACCTCTGACATCACCATGGCTAAGAGCCTGAACTGCCTTTATAGAGTCTGGTTCTGAAATGAAATTCCAGGGGGCCAAGTAAAGAGACAACCACAAAACCAAAGGATTTAGAGAAACAAACACAGGAAAAGATAGGAAGGAGAAAAGAGGAAAAAAGCAGACTGACTATAAAAACAATTCAATTCAAAATAAGCTTGCAAAAAAAAAAAAGTTCCAAGATCTGTGAAATCTAATTCTAAAACAACAGAGTTAATAAAATATGAAATCAGAACATGAATTCACTCCAGAAAGAAATTAATTTTAATGAACAGTATAACAAGCTGACTACAACAAGGATGCTCAGAGATAAATAAGAGAATAACAGTTATAAAAAAACTCACCATTATGGAACGTAAACAGGCATAAATGAAGCAAGAACAGATGGATATGCAAAATAACCCAATAGAACTCTCAGAAATGAAAAAGCAGGCCTTGAAATTTTAAAAATACTTAATATATGGAATGAACTCTAGACTCAGTGAAGGAAATACTGGTCACTGAGAAGATCAAACTGAGGAGTTCACCCCAAATTCAACACAGAGAGACAAAGGGTTTAAATATACAAAAAAGTGGCTACATGCATATAACATGAGTCCCAGAAAAAGAGAATGAAAAGATTGACAGAGCGGCGACATAAACTGCTGAACATAAAAGTAATTAGCTGAGAATTCTCTGGAGAAAAAGAAAGACATAAAGTCCTCAGATTGAAATTTCACTGTTGGTAACAAAAGGATAAATAAAAATACAGACCCACCTAGGAACATTGTAATGAGACTTAGAAGTTAAAGAATAAAAGGAAATCTTAAAAGTGCCAGAAAGAAAACCCAGATCATAAAAAAAAAAAAGAAGAGGGAAAGAATAGCACTAGCACACTTCTCAGCAGACCCATTAAATGCTACAAACAATGGAGAAAGCAATCTTCAAAGTGCTGAATGAACAAAACTCTCAACTTAGACTATTATATCCAGCTAAACCACAATTTGAGTGATGGAGAAAAAGAAAGATATTTTCAGACACACAAAACTAAAACTATTTATAATGCACAAACCTCCATCGAAAGAACCTTTGTTTTGCCAACCATGCTTCCTATCCGCCCATTCCTTAGCATCTCTACACTCCCACTCCAGCCCTACCTCGCTCTCTTCCCTGCCTGTGCCAAGCTCCATGCCCTGAGCTTGCCCACGTTATTAGCCATGTACCTCCAGTCACTCTCCGCTCTTCTTCACTTTCCTCTTCCCCTCCTCTGACCTGGTTCTCCTTATCCCCGTGGTATGAGCACCTAGCTGCTACATTCTCCTGCATCTCACCACCCTGAGCCAGCCAGACACACCTCTTTGACCTAGAGTTTCTGCTATCTCCTTCCACAGAGTGTGCAATCTGGGCAATTTAAGATTGGAAGCATAAAGAAATGCGGCCCCATTATCCTTCACCCAATTGGGTTTGTGCAGAGAGTGGAGTGGAGGTTAGAAATCTAAGTGCCAGGGAGAATTCCAACTACTGCTATAATGAATCACAGTCTTAGAATGTCTCTCTCTTTCTGCTGCCTCGTGTGTGTGTGTATGTGTTCTGTTTGAGAGAGGGAGAGACTGAGAGAGAGAAGAAACTGAGATTTTGTAGTTTTAACACGTCTCAAATCAGGAGCAGCTAATACAATAACACTTTAGTTTCCTGACAATCTTGGATAATAGATTTTAAGGGAATTTCCCATCTAACCAAGAGTCATTCTCATTTGTGCTGTGAAATTACTGTGGACAGGGATCTTCCCACACAAGAGTGTATTGACCTGATCTTGCCCCACTGCACGATCTTACTGGTCAAAGCCTCAATTCTCCGTCTTCATTCAAGTGGTTTGATCTGCACTGTGCAAGCAGGAGCACCCTGGCTTTGCTTGTATGCCTTCTTTTCAGTTTCTGGGGTTTGTATGTTGTTTTGAGGGTGGAGTTTGTCCATGGAGGTTTTTGCAGTAATAAAGAACCATTTTATTTCAGACCTGGTGGCCTCTGGACCAACTTAACACCACCTGACAACTTTTAAAGAGGCTTCATACAAAGAAAATTAAGGCCATTTTTAGTGACTTTGGCACAATCAATTTCCCCAAAGCATCGCCCAAGTAGAGGGTGGAAAACTTTCAAATATGATAGGCAGTGACAGATTTTTTGTCTAATTGTTGAGAAATATAAGAAGTAAATGCATCGCTAGAAAAGCAAGTAATTTGAAAGTTCTCGTTTAAAAATAAGAAATTAAAATATGCACCATCTCAGCAGATTTTGCAAACGAAATGTCTTTTTATGGCATTTATTTCTCTTTTCTTTGATTACAGAGAAAATATGGAAAGAACAGAGAGAAAAAAAAGCAGATTTTTGGCACTGCCCTAGAGATAGCCACTATTAACTTTTGGAGTCTACTATTTTTTAACCTGCTTTTTTCTCTTCATATATATAATAATTGGCTTAATCTATCATAAAATATTACTACAACACAACATTATGTTATGATTGCATAGTATTCCATTGTGTGAATGTACCATAATTTGTTTAAGCAATCCTCTTTTTGGCTAACTGGCTGTCTCCAATTTCTCATTATGATAAATAATGTTGTAATAAACACACTTCTACAAAAATCTTTTTTGCACGTCTTGGATTATCTTTTAAGGTGACTTCTGAAACCATTTTTTTTGCTTTCTGAAGGCTGGAGTAACTGACTTGAGAGAGAGCTTTTAGGCGCTGATTTTCCTCTAGCTCAGGCTCTCCCAGGAGTGTTGACTTTCTGCTTCACAGAGGTGTCAGTCACTGGCAGGCTTGCTGCTGGTCGCTAAGGCAGCTGCATCATTCTTAATGGACAGGCTCATGATTAGTAAACTCTTCATTTCCATCTTGAAACCCTCGAATTGTTTTTGCCATTCTATTCAAACCAATTTAAAAAAAACAAAAACACATCCTGAACTGACCCACACACCAACTTTTGGATGCAGCTGAAATTAATTTTGGTGTGTTTAAGAGGAGGTTGAGAACTGTTCTCCGAGATCTGTTATTTTTAGTTTTAATAGCTGTTCCTGTGCCTTCCCAAGGCCGGTTCACGGTTAAGTTTATCAGATCTGTAACGTACATTTTAATTAACTCCATGGTGGAGCCAAGCAGAATTCTGCAACACTTAACTGAAATTTTGGAGAAACTTCATGAGCATCTTAACACACAGTTTAGGCCTGTTAATGTGACTCAGAAATAAAGACATCTTTGGCTCACAAACTGCCGCCCTTACATTAGCAGTCTCCCTTGAATCCCAGCAGGCAGAAAATGAAGTCACTTTGGACCAAAGCCTAAGAATACAATGACTTCAGAACACAAAATCTTCACTTAGGGAGGAGTTCATAATAGTCATCCTGACGAGAAGAATTTAAACTCCCCTGGACATTAGTGAAATTGTTTATGTTCAAATAGCCGAAAAGATGGGGGGCCGGGGGAGAAGGATAGAATTTTCTCCTATTTATCTGTTTCCTTTTGTTGTTTTTCCTTTATTGGTGGTTTTTGATAGCACAATATCAACAATCATAATCATAATCATGATACAATAGTTCTCATCATTTCATCACCATTAAAAAAACGAGGAAAAATTCAGGTTTATGCCAGCTGACTTAATTACTGGTAAACCCGACTGATTAAAATAAAATCTTTTTTTGTCAATATAAGTAACAATGTTCTGAGTGTCTTGGGTTTCCAAGCTGCAGCAGCTGAAAATTAAGTTTATAGCCTATGGCAAAAGCAACACATCTTAAGATATGTCAGAGTTTCTGGCAGAAAACAACTGGGGAAACTGGGCATAAAGAAATCATAGAATTTTCAAGTTAATTCCTAATATTTTTAGCAGTCCTGACCCCAGAAAAATTATAATCAGTTTTAATAAAGGCCAATTCAAAAGCAGCGGTGTAGGACTTGGCGCTCATGGCGCCCTTCATAGTCATGGCTTGTTTCCTTATAAACCTCTATTGTACGATGTATAAAAATTGGATAATGCTGCCTGCCTGGCTCATTAAGAGTTTACAGGCTTTTAAACTAAAAGGCTGACAGAGAAAGAAAGAGAAGCCTGCAGAAGGGCTGGGAGAGGAAGCCAGAGGAGAAACAGAGGCTGTGCTGAGACCTTGGGGGAGCAAGGAGACCTGGGGCATGATCCCAACCGCACCTTCCTCTCCCACACCTGAGCCAGAGCAACGTGTGCCCAGCACAGAGTGACTGCAGAATAAAAGCTACCTCGTATTCGCTCTTCATAATCAAAATGAAGACAATTATGTGCTCTTCCATCATCCATTTGTAACTCAAGGTGGAGTAGAGTTGGGAACCTGGGGAAAACGCCTGGGGTCAATGTGTGCGGGCATTGCTATGACTGTGGGCAGAGAGAGCAGAAGCAGGACCTGGTAAGGTGAGTCGGGGCTTATTGCCAACACTAGCCAGCCTAGAAGGACAGGACTGGGCTTCTCCTTGGGGAATATGACATATGTCACCAGAGGACAGGGCCCCATTCCCTGATTTGGCACATAGAAAATAGGGACCACTGGGGGAGGATCCACGGGATTTGAAACACCAGCAACAATAATAAACGACACTAGCACTTTAGAGCTTACAAAGCACCTTCATCTTTTTTTCTCCTTTCTATTCCATGGACTCCTCACATTTCCAAACGTGGGCAAACTCTTAAGAGAAATGATGTCTGAAATAGTGTGTAATTCCCAAGTTGCCAGAGAATGATCCGGTAAGGGGGCCTAAATAAAATCATGAGAGAACCAGGTTCTGAGGGAGTCATCAGCACACAACAGTGTGTAGCAAGTGGACTTGCTGTGCTGGTAGGCTCCCTCAGTACGTTCAACTTTTTCTGCTCCCCTGGGAGTATTCAGAGAGATGGAATTTTCTATGACTTATGGAGAAGAGCAAGTGCAGGCCAGTCCCACCCAGACTGCAGTAAAAAGCCACCAGATGGAACTGAGAGGAACCTGCTGCCTCCAAGCCTTCATTCCTCTCCCAGGTGAACATGTGACATTTCCAGAGGGAGACAACACTATTCATCTTTTTTCCAATCCAGTGAGGCTGGTAGTCCCAAGTGAGGAAGTCCATGACCAAGACTGACTTCTCATCCACACTTCAGATTCCCAGTGCATGATTTGGCCCTGGGAAAGAGGTTTCCACCTCGATACAATAACTCTCACGGTTTCAAATAGCCTGAAACTTCCAATATCTAGTCTTGCCTTCAATATCATAGCTCTGTGCATTGCTAACACGAATCTATTCCATCTATAGAGGGCATTAACTCCTGCAGAACCAAAGCCAACGGCTCTTCAGTGTTACCATTCATAGCAAGGCTCTAGCATTTGCTAAAGCCAGCTTTAGTCTTGCCCCCACTGTGAAAGCCTGTGACCCTAAGGATTCCTGAACCATGGATGCAGCAGCACCATCTATGGGTCCAGCAGTCTAAGCTATTTCAGGCATTAATTCACTCATGGAGGCATAGGGGAGACTTTAGGTTTAGGGGATGGGAAAAGCATTAAATGGAGGTGCCTCCTGGCTCTTTCTGCATAAGCATAAGTAAATCCTCATTCTTCCTCACAGCCCTGGGGGAAAATGAGGAAGCCTGGGGACTGCTGGAGACGGATGGGGAGTTCCCTGGGCCTTCTGATCAGGCCTGCAAGTTGGCCAGTAGAATGCTAACTTGAGGTTTGGTGGTAAGGGAGCCACAACTGCTGTAGACCCTCTAAAGCTAAGTGGGTGGCAAACAGGCCTTCAGAAGGCTCCCTCTCACGTCCTCCTAAGCAGCTGGGTTATAGGCTGGAACTTCTCTGGGCTTTCACTGTTCTAGTTGCCACGTCTGTCTTCCATGAGCATTGGTAAAGAGAAGACCCCGTGAAGGTGATTCAGCAAGAGAGAACTAGCAAGGGAGAAGAAAGACAAGCAAAGAGAAAGTTGGAGAATGAGCAATTTAGTGGAATGCAGGGAAGAGCAGCGGGAGGACTGGGAAAGAGCCCTTACTGTAGCTGCCCCCCACCCCCAACCCCCGGGCCCTCAGTGTGTGATACACACTATTTACATCCTATCTTTTGACCAAACCCAGTAACAAAGATTTTTGCATTAACAGGTAGGTGTCTTTATTTGCATTTCATAGATGGAGACATGAAGGCCGAGGACTGAAGTGTCCTTGCCCAAGAACACACAGTGAAGCAGTCGGAAACTTTCCCGGCCCCTCATTTGTCCTCTGGCCTTTGGAGACTATTGATTAGGCCTTAACCATTTTCTGTTCTTTGGAACCTCTCCCTCATGGGGTTCCAAGATGCAATCGGCCGTGGCTATTCACACTTCTTAATTAGAGAGCATTGTACTGTTATTTTTTGAGAATTATACCAAAGCATCAGAACAATGAAAATCAATTACAGGATCTGAGAGATGGAAGGAAATTTTAAGATCGCTGAGCTCATTCTACTCATTTTCTAGATTAGGAAACAGTACAGTCCAGAGAGGTGAAGCGGTTTATCAAAATCAAATGGCTGTGCAGGAAAAGCCGCAATTGCAATGTCGGTATCTTTATTTCTAGGAAGCTATCTACCCAAGAGTCTTACCAGACACAGATTTGTTTCTTTTTTAATGCCCAATCCAAGGTATTTAGCATCCCCAGAGCATTCCAAATGAGTGAACAATAGCAAAGAACTCAGTGTGATCCAAAGCACTGACTTCTGGTGTTTCTTCAAGGGTGTTTTTGGCTTTCAATCTGTTAACCATAAGAAATATTGAACTTAGCAAAGTACATCGAAGTTTTCTAGGCAACATGTTAAGAACAGCTGAAACTAATTAAATGCTAATCAATTTTACCCTGTCTGATGCAGAGTGGAAAAAATGTTCCAGAGGTCTCTCCGCCCTGAGATGTTCTTGGCAATAGGTCTCTGTGCTGTGGGCCCCTCCCATCCCTCTTAGTCATGTACACTCAGGAAAAGGAGACTTGGCCAACTCCCTTCAGATCTGAGAGGAGAGCAGAAGCCAGCTCAGACTTTTCCCTTGAAACAAAAGTTCACCCTGGGAGGAGAAGGCTGCAGACCCTGGGACAATGCACAGCACAGCTGAGAGAACAGGAGGGACTGAGGAAGGTAGTGAAGTCCAGCCACCCTATTGATCCCTGTGGCCACCTCTGGATTTACCAAACATCTCTATTACCTTATCTCCTAACACTTCTTCACCCCAGGACCCACTCTCTTCCAGAGAGATAGGCAGCAAAGCAGATTTTCAAATCCAACAAATCAGGGGTTGAATTTGGGTTCTGCAATTATTAGATAGGATCATAGGCAAGTTATTTAACCTCCCTAAGCCTTGGTTTACTTATTTGTTAAAATGGAGTAATAACACCAGCTTTTAAGAATTAATTGAGATAATGTTTACAGAGTATGTGATACACAGTGGATGATCAACAAATGCTAGTTTTGTCCCACAGCATGCCTCCTATTTAATTGTTCATATACTCTCCTTCTTCTATTCAAATCATTTCAGTCGCTTTTCTATTAGCCCAGATCAAGTGTGTCACAATGTGTATGTGTGTGTGTCTGTCTGTCTGTCTGACTATCTGCTGTGTCTGTCCTGGAGGACAGATGGATGAGAATACGTGTGTTAGGAAGCCACAAGCCAAAGTGCCTGGATCCCCTCCCTATGTGCAGAATAGGGAACACACTACTTTTGATTCTGCTCAGGGTTTTGTGTCCAGGATAACTATCAGCTTCCATCCCCAAGGCCTGAAATCTGAGAGCCTCTGCAAGACAACCACAGTTCACTAATTCGCAGCATCAGTCCATGTGTAAATATTTTTTAATGTGTTAACTTTCATGTAACTACCTGTATAAAAATATCTACACAGGTAGATAGACATGTATCTTAAATTATATCTTTATTTTATTTAATTTTTTCTCTTTAAATCAACTCACATCTTAATTAATTGCATATATTTGTATTAATTAATTAAAAATATATTACTAATTTGGTGCTTTTATTCTTTTCTAATTATGTGAAGGGTAGGAGTGGGAAAGGAGGGAATTATGCACCCAAGTCAAGTCACCAAGTGTTTATTAAGATTTGAAAGATACCCAGTGGCTTCTGCTTCCAGGAAGATAGAGAAGATATACTCTTCCCTATTGCTCCCACTAAGCCCAATGGAGAACCTTGGATGTAAAATATAAAACAAACATAAGAAGACTCTGAAAAATAGGGAGAAGACAGGACTTTGGGACCCAAGGAACAGCATGGTGGTGATTTTCCTGGGTTCTTTTTGCCTTGTAGATCCCAGACATGAAGCAGAAGAAGCGTGCAATTTAAAAACACCAACAGATGAAGACAAAAGAAACCCTCAACAAAAGCCTGCTCTCTCTAGCCAAAAGACCAGAAAATGGGCATTGTAGCAAGACAGAAGACTTTTAGACAAAATCCACTCTGCTTCAGTGAAACACCAATGGAGAAACCATGCTTCAACCTCTCCCACACCAGCAAAGTCCTAGTGGGGAGCTTAGACTCCCACCTTCAGGAGGCTTTAGTGAGGTACCCTAATCCCTCTGCTGGGCTGGTACAACAGTGTCAGTGGAGACCACACGAAGAGCCTCAACTTCTATCCCTACCAAGGAGTAATGAGACATGCCTCAACCTCCCCTCCCTGCTGAGGTGGTATCAGAGGAGGCCTAGTGAAGAGTCAGGGCTTTCCTCATCACCACGTGGAAACCAGGCCACCTCCATCATGGTGCCAGTGGAGATCATATGGAGAATCAGAACTCTCAATCCTGTCCCAAAGTAAAGAGAGACTCCCCACCTTGGGTATCAATGGGAGCTGAGTGAGGAATGTGGACTTCTACCTCCACCTGGCAGTAACAAGGTGGCCATCCCCTTTTCCTGCCAGAGCAGTGTCAAAAAAAGCCAGCTAAAACAGAAGGCTTAAATAAGATCCAGAGTCTTATAACAATATGAAAACATCCAGGTATCAATCAAAAATCACTCATCATACACGAGTCAGGAATACCTCAAACTGAGTGAAAAAAGACAATCAACAGATGTTAACACTGAGATAACAAAGATCTTAGAATTACTTGGCAAAGATTGTAAAGCTGCCATGATAAAAATGCTTCAATGAGCAATTACAAACATGTCTGAAACAAAGGGAAAGTAGAAAATCTCAGCAAAGAACTAGATGACGTAAAGAAGAAGCAAACGGAAAGTTTCAAACTGAAGATACAAAAAATGAAATAAAAATCCTAGCTCATGGGTTCAGAAGCAGAATAGAGGGGACAGAGGAAACAAACAGTGAAGTAAAAGATAGAACAATAGAAATTACACAATCTGAACAACAGAGTAAAAATAGACTGGAAAAAATGAACAGCACCTCAGACCTGTGGGATCCTAACCAAAGATCTAACATTGTGTCATCAGAGTCCCAGAAGAGGAGAAAGAGGATGGGGAGGAAAACTATTCAAAGAAATGACAACTGAAAATTTCCCAAATTTGGCAAGAGACATATACCTCCAGATTCAAGAAGCTGAGGAAAGCCCAAACAGGGTAAACCCAAAGAAACCCATGATAAGATATGTCATTATTAACCTGAAAACTAAAGACAAAGAAAAATTCTTGAAAGCAGTCAAAGAAAAATGACATTATATCTATATAATTTGTATGACAGCAGATTTCTTATGAGAAATCATGAAGGCCAAAAGGAAGTGGCATGATATTTTTCAAGTGCTAAAAGAAAAGAACTTTCAACCCAGAATCCTATACTCAGCAAAAATATCCTTCAGGTGTGAAGGGGAAATCAAGACAATCTCAGATGAAGAAAATTACAAGAATTTATCACCATAGACCCACACCACAAGAATGGCTAGTTAGAGTTCTCTAAACAGAAAGAAAACAACAAAGAAGACACGTTGGAACAACAGCAAAGAAAAAAAGGTCAGCAAAAATGTGGGTAAATACGATCGCCTTTTCTTCTGTTGAGTTTTTAAAATTATGTTTGACAATTAAAGCAAAAATTATAACACTGTCTGGTGTGGTTCTAAATGTAAAATATTTAAGACAATTATGTTATAAATGCGGGAAGGTAAAGGGACGTGAATGGAGGTAAGGCTTCTCCAACATTACTTGAACTGGTAAAACGATGACAGCAAAAGACTGACAAGTTAAGTACATATAACATGATACTTATAGTAACTACTGAAAAAGCCATGCAAAGAGATACACTGAAAATACTACAGATAAGCCAAAGTGGAATTCTAAAAATTGTTCAAGTATCCCACAGGAAGGCAAGAAACAAAAAAACACAGAAATGAAAAACAGAAAGAGAAAACAAAAAATAAAACAGAAATACTCAAAAGTGGTTGGGGGCCAGCCCCAGTGGCCTAGTGGTTAAGTTCAGCATGCTCCACTTTGCCAGTCCAGGTTTGTTTCCTGGGTGTGGACCTACACCACTCATCTGTCAGTGGCCGTGCTGTGGCAGAGGTTCACATATGAAAAGAGGAAGATTGGCAACAGATGTTAGCTCAGGGCAAATCTTCCTCAGCAAAAAAAAAAAAAAAAAAAAGTGTTCAGGAGCTTGGCAAACACACAGAGAAGTTCACAAACCAGCATACAGATGCTGGGCCTAAGCCACAGCTATATCACCATTGCAATCTGCCCAGCAGCCCAGCCTTGCCACTGCCACACTCACGGGCTTGCCCCTGACTGCACCCAGGTGTCATCTGCCACTAATATGGGGCAGGGGAAGGCATGTCTTACAAACTAAACTTGACTGCACACAGGCCCATGGCCTCCCTCCACAAGGCTGCAAGTGTCCACTCGCCTTTCACCTTCACGGCAATGTTTTCACAGTACTACTTGCTGCTGAATGACTACAGGCCACCATCCCTAGGCTGTGCTCAGTGAACTGGGGACAGCCAGATACCTCAAAGCAAGTATGCTAAGCTGCTGACCATCATAGAAGGATTGGAAAGTGATCAGACCCGTCTACACCGAGGCATCGCTCATGCTAGAGGACCGGGGAGGGGGTGCTTGGCTGAAACAGAGCAGAAGGCCAGATCCTAGCCACCTTGTCAGGTTTGAAAGGCTCTCCGTTTTTTTACAAGATGAGAAGTCACAGTTCGTATCCTCTGTTTAGATGAAACACGTCTTCAAAATGGTGACTGTTTGCTTTTCCCTCTCCTGGTTCACTAGGCGCTGAACCTACAGAAAAGGTTTGGCAGTTGATAAGGATTTGTACTTTAAGTCGTTAGAAACTATTCAGGTATTTTTTTTAAATCATTGATTAAAAAAATGCACATAAAAGTTGTCTAACATAGCAAACTGTAGTTTGCCTCTAAGATACCAGTGTCTCACTATAATCTTTTTGTTGAATATACTTATGTAACCAGAATTGTTCCTTCTTTCTTTTTGCAAGCCAACACAACCCTAAGGATTTTGGTTTTAATGAATACTGACAGCACACTTGACTTAGTAGCCAGTCCTTGTTGGCCATACATTATAGATTCTGCGTAACGTAACTTTTTTTTTGCTTAAGCATTTGCATGACTATGAGTGCTTTGAAGTCAGTTTAAAAATGCACAAGTTATAAATACAAAAGAAAGAGCAACCAACCAAACAACAATATTGTTCTGAGACTATATAAGATTTCAGTTGTGTTTACTGTAAGTTGATCAAAACATCTGGAATAAAATGATTAAAACTGTTTTCATCTTTGTGTATATTTATTACTTGATATAATAAAGCTTATTTTCATTAACAAAAAAATTAAAATAAATAAAATTAAGTGCAAGACTTAGGCTTTAACATATTTATGATTACATTAAATGCAAATAATCTAAATTCATCAATTAAAAGATAGAAATTGGCAAATTGGATTTAAAAACATGACCCAACTATGTGCTGTCTATAAGAGACTCATTTCAAATATGATGATATAGGCAGGTTGAAAGTAGAAATATGGGAAAAGATATATCATGCAAACATTAAGTAAAGGAAAGCAGGAATGGCTATATTAATAACAAAGTAGATGTCAGAGCAAAGCAACTTACCAGAGACAGAAAGAGACATTATATAATAATTAGAGTCAATCCACCAGAAAGATATAATGATCCTAAATATGTTTGCACCAAACAACAGAGCTGCAGAAACTGATAGAACTGAAAGAAGAAATAGAAGAGTTTGTAAGGAAGAGCAGATTTGAGCCACTAGAGGATTAGAGCCCAGAGAATATGACTGGAGCAGAGAACAGGAAAAAGGGGCTTTGCCCTGCACAGATGGGCCGGGCTGGGCACAGGGAGAGACACAGTCTTCGAGGTAAGATGGGGCCCAAGGATTCCAGCAGAGTGTCGTATGCAAGATGATTTCATACCACTGAACTTTTTTTTATTTTAAAAAGTATTTATTTTAATGTAGGCTATCATTCCCATGTTGACATTGCTTTGAAATGGGGGTGGACTGTCAACATGCCCCCACTGTGTCACACCACCAAGCAGGGACACCACCCACTGTGAACCACAGAAGCATCTAGGCTTAGGGGCAACATCAGTCACCCACCTGGCCAATCTCCAACCTGGACCAAGGAGTTCTTCACACGTGTAAGTTAAGCAGCTATTTTCTTGTATGCATTTAAAAAACAAATTGTCTTTACTATTTGATTGTCCTTGGTTTTTCAACTTTAACTTTTAAAGGTATAACTTCTTTGTTTTCACAATGTTTATGTAAGCAGAGTGTTGAACAAGTATGACCATGACACAATCAAAATCCAACTTTGTATTTTGTTTCCCAGGTCTCCTTTGAACTTTATCCAGTGGGAAAGCTTTTTTACTGCCACTGGATAATATCCCAGCAGGTCCGGCGTCCTTTTTTGCCAGCTCTGAAGTAAAAGACGGTCTTAGAGTCTTCTTTGTGCTAATACAGTCCTAATTTGGTAAGTTGAATGTCAAGTCCTAGAAATTAGTCAACCCTTCCATCTCCTCCCCCTCCTCTGGGCAAGGCCTCTACTTGACAGCTGTCTGCCTTCCAGAAAGGGAGTGTGGTTGGCTTCTGCTCTCTGCACTCACTTCCTCCTTCACTTGTTAGCTGCTGTCCTACTTCTTTTCAGGGTTAGAAAAGGGGAGGTCAGAGGGCAGAAGAGGTAAATGCATGAGGACAGTATTTCCTGGCTGGTGGCTAAGAGCTCTTCAGGCCAAGTAGGTCAAACCTGACTCCTTCTTGCCTGGGCACTTTCTTGGAGATTTCTCTCACTCCCTGTTGCAGGACACTTTTTTTTTAGTGAGGAAGATTGGCCCTGAGCTAACATCTGTGCCAATCTTCCTCCATTTGTATGTGGGATGCTGCCACAGCATGGCTTGATGAGCAGCGTGTAGGTCTGCCCCTGGGATCCAAACCCACAAATCCTGGTCTGCTGAAGCAGAGTGCAGAAACTTAACCACTATGCCACTGGGCCAGCCCCATCCATTGCAGGACACTTAATGCAAGCATTTCTAGTCTGAGTGGCTACTGACTCCCTTCAAAGCCCCTAAAAAGCCAGTATTCTCCCATAGATTCTTCTTGCTGGAGTTCCTCCGGGCCACTCAACTGGAAAGACCCAAGATGATCTGACCCAACTCCAGTTCTCTTTGTCCCAAGTGGCCCACATCTGGTCCATGGAAAACATTCACACCTCCCTTGTCCCCAAAACACTGGGAGTGCAGCCCAATCCTAGCCCAGCCATTTCTACCTTTTCTTAGGTGGGATTCAGTTCCCATTGCTCTACATCTCCTAATGGCAGGGAACGCCCTCATAGCTCTCCATGGGGTCTCAAGGAAGCTTCTCACACTAGGTCTAAGGAGAAAGCAGTACCCCCTCTCTAGGGTCTCTAGCATAGCGCCAGATCCTTCCTAAGAGATCCCTCACAGAGCCCCCTCTCCCTTCATATTCTGACTCATTTTAAATATCATTGATCTGACTGAGGAGTGCAAAAACCCTGGAACCAGTTCTCCACAATTTCCTTTGTAAACTTGCATGTGAGGAGTCCATCTTACACTAACTTTCATAATGTACCTACTGTTTCTTGTATATTGTGTCGGAAACTCAGTCAAAACTGTTGGAAACCTCATTTAACAGCCTGCTGTATTTATTTGTATGATTACCTTCCATTTAAGGAAAGTGACATCAGTTTTTCATTTATGGCAGAGAGAGTTTACTTTTTAAATTAATGTATGTAATTACAGAGTGAGTTGATTTAAAAATTTTAAGTAATAAAATACAGGAAAAATATACAAAAAGCTAAAAACAAAGATAATATATGAGCAATAGACATCATAGATTATAAAGCAAGGGTATTTTATAGAGATTAATTTGGTAGATGTGAGAAGAATACACTGGAGGAAGGAGAAAGTAGAGTTTTACCATGAATCCTGAAAATACACACAAATGTGTAGTCAAGAAGAAGACAGCAGACAGTACAGAAGACGTTTGGAAATAGAATGCCTTCTGAGAGTTAAAGTACAATACAGACATTATGTCCTTTGTTTGCCACGTTCCCCAACTTTGAGGAGACTGACTATCCCTCCTTAATGAATATAAAATAAAAGCAGTACATTCAAAGGGACCTTATTCCCCAGCCACAGTTGATTGTTCCAGGGTAGGAAATTGGCTCGGGTTTGGCTAATGATACTCCTTCCTTAGGAATTTGGATTTGGGATCAAGAGATTACAACTCAGTTAGACTGCCCCTTCAGGTATGGGTTCACTATTAGTGTGCTGAAAAATTTTCTGAGCTTGTAAAACGGACAGCTTACATCTCAGAGCCCGATATGCATTACCCGAACTCATGAAAACTAACGAGCCAAAAACCCAGAATTCTGATTTTTACATTTATAATGAGAAATGTAGTGATCCAACAAACTGGATACTTTGGTGATCAGATCAGCATATTCTGACACCGTAGTTTAATCTAATAAGCAGCCAAATTTTCAGGAAGTTCCTTGAAATCATAAGAAGGCATGCTAGTTGAGTAATCCTAGTTAAATATCCCAAATGTGGTCCCCCAAAAGATACCCACATCTTAACCCCTGGAATCTGTGAAGGTTATGTTGGCAAAAGGGGTCTTTGCAGATGTGATTGCATCAAATATCTTGAGATGGGAGATCATTCTGGATTATCTGGGTGGGCCTTGAATGCAATCACAAGTGTCCTTATAAGAGCGAGGAGGTTTCACACACAGACAGAAGACAAGAAGGCAATGTGACTCCAGAGGCAGAGACTGAAGAGATTGACATAGCCACAAATCAAGGAACGGTGGCACCCACCAGAAGCTGGAAGAGTCAAGAAACAGACTCTCTCAGAGCCTCTGGAAGGAGCATGGCTGTGGAACGAGTAAGGGCCCTGCTTATTCATTGATTTCAGCCCAGTGAGACTGATTTTGGACTTCTGGCCTCCAGCACTATGAGAAAATAAATTTCTGTTGTTTTAAGCCATCAGGTTTGTGGTTATTTTTACAGCAGCCACAAGAAACTAATACATCAATACTTAGAGTTTCGGCTTGAGAGCCACCCTTTCTCTTATATGCCTGAATTCTGATTCATTGTGTGTGTGAAGGAACAGCCATACATGTAACAGAAGCTGATTCAAGCTACCATAAGCAGAAAAGGGAATTTGTAATTAGGGTCTAGGGGAGTCTCGCAGAGCCTGCCAGCAGGAATGCAGCTGGACCTCAAGAATGGACAGAACCAGGCAACCTAGGGCTCCTCTTTTGCAGTCACTCATCTCTGCTCCTTTCTGAGCATCTCTCTGCTCCATGGCCTCTCTGGCTGCAGGCTTCCTCTGTTACTCAGCCCCCATTGCAGATAATGGCCTCCTTCAACAGCTCTCAGCTGTAAATTGTGTTTCCTCAGCTGTTAAATGAAAAAGTTCTGCGAGCTCCCTCTGGCTCTGAAAGTTGATGGAATTCTATGAGGAGTCTCGTGTGGAGGGTATGGGAGGGATCCTGGGAGTGGAATGCCAACTACAGTAGATGAGAGGCCGGAGAAGAGCTATAGGGAAGATGGCTCTAGGTTGAGACTCAGAGTACTGAGTTGAGATATCTTAAGGGGCCCAGTGAGATCACAGGCTTGGCCAATTGGAGAAGAGATTTTGACAGGTGGCATGGAGGAGGCTTCACCCTGACACTGTACCTTTAAGCTAGCGCTATCCACTTATACCCTAATGGCTGGCAGAAATCCAGCTAGGCTGCTGCTTACCTCTAATGAGCATCAATTATTTATGAATTCCTTCCCCTCTTTTGGTAGAAAGACACTTTTTTTAAAAAAATGGAAATAAGGCATATTGCTCCATTCTACATATGTATTCCTTTAGAGCACTTCCTACTGCCCTGGAGGAAAGTTCAATCTGGCCCTGGACCTACTGTGTGACAAGTAGACACATTTACGCCCATGCAGAGTTCAAAAAGTGAAACCCCACTCCCCGCCAAGAACAAAACCTCACCCTGGGCCTGCTGGCTTCTTACTGAGCCTGCTCTCCATGTTTGGAGTTAGCAGGAGGCTGGAGGAGCTTGCTTGCTAAGGCTAAGCGAGACTCCACTGGCGGGGGTATCTGTACCTCTAGACCTGGCCTTGAGGTGGCTGCTGCTCCTGACCAAAGAATTCCTAACATGGATTCCTCCATGCACGCTTCTCTAGCCTCCTCTGCTAACACTCCCCAAGCTGGCACTTTCTACTCCAGCCCGATTAAATTGCTTCCAGTAGGGACTCTCTCTTCCCTCAAGCCTCTGAATTGCCCTTGGCCTGGAGTCCCCACTCCACACCCATTCACCAACCACACCCTTCACACTCCCACCTGCTTAAATGACACCATCTCTGGGATCGCTTCCCTGACCCCTTACGTGTACCCACAGCACTCCTTACTTGTCGTTAAGTTTATAATCCTGGCTGGCAGTCAGCTATGTATTTCTTTGTCCCCTCCACCAACCTCTGGTTCCAAGCTGTATATTTTCCATCTACATCTCTCATGACCAGCACAGGGCATGGAACATGGTAGAAGCCCCCTAAATGTTGAATGATGAAAGGGTCAAGTGCCCCATTTACACACCTTCATTTTGCTGCCCTGTTGACAGAGATCATGGCCCCTTCCATTGTTTCCTACTTTCAAACTGTGATCCCTTTCACGTTATAATGGATATTTCATCTGATGCACAGTGAAAAAAGAGATGCTTAGAACCCTAAACAGAGGACTGTCAATGTTTTCTTAGATGAGTTGGTTTTCTTGTCTATATAAATCTAAATGAGGTTTTTCCAAACATGGCAAATGTTCCGGGAGATACAGGAAGGGCTATAGGGAAAGAAACAGCCCTTCCTGCTCCCAGCTCAGAACCTGAAGAGAAGACCTCCAAAGATCCTCCCAGCTTCATTATGGAATGACACACAGTCACCCACTCTGAGTTCCCTTTGTGGCTTTACTTCTCATGGTCCTAAAGTTTGGAAAGCAGAATGAATTCATTTTGAGACTTCAACTTTCGTGCAGCATTCCAATGATTAAATCCATCTTGAGAAACATCATTCATTGGCCTGACTGAAGCTATTGTTGCTTGATTTGCTCAGCACATATTTTCCAAGCATGAAAGGAGAGGGTTGATGTGTGGAACCTCGGAAGAAATATCTTATTTGGTACCCACTCCAACTGCTTCCTCAGAACAGCCCCACCCACAGGCAGACCTACATTCCCTCAGAGGTCTCCACTCCTATCCAGGGCCTCCAGAGTTCAGAAGATCTGTGAAGCCCTCAGGAAGGAGGCATTCTTCTTGCATGAAACAAGGCTAGGGAAACGGTCTCAGTTTTATAGGACTGAGAGCATGACTTTTTTTTTTAACGCTAAGCAGCATAGACGTAATTACTTCTGTCAATGCCACATTGCTAATTCCAACATCAAAGTGAGTGTCTGGGTTGGAGAAAGAGGGTGGAAGGGTAGGTGAGTTCATGAGGCAATGAGGAAGAACTCCTTACTTGACTCTACAGAGCCAAGTGTTTGTTGATGTGTACACATTTACATGCTGGCCTTCCAATGCTTCCGAACACTCTAGACCGTTGGTTCTCAACTGGGAACAATTTTTCCCTCCGAGAAACATCTGACAAAGTCTTGGGACATTTTCGGTTGTCACAACTTGGAGGTGCTACTGGCATCTAACGAATAGAGTTTAAGAATGCTGCTAACGTCTTACAATGCATGGGACAGCCCCCTAAAACAAAGAATGATCCAACCCCAAATATTGATAATGCCCTGCTCTAGATACTTTGACTTAGTGACCTCATCACTGTCCATGGCCATCAACCACCTTCCCTAACTCCAGCCCAGAACAACCTCCTGAGCTCCTGCCTTACACAACCAACAGCTTAGCAGGTATTTTTTACTAGAGGTCTCAAAGGCTCCTCAAACTCAACGTGCCAAAAACTCATCTTCATCCTCAATCATTCAACAAAGATAAATAAGCACTTACTATGTGATAGTCACTATATTCATAATGAAAATATAGGAGTAAAGAAGACAGAATCTCTACCTCCTTAAAAATTCTGGTCTGGTGGAGAGTCGAAGCAGCCAAATAGGTAATTATAATATTGAGCGGAAAGTGGCCGTTAGTCCAATGGAAGACTGGGTTTTAGAATTGGTGAGAACTGACACTCAAATATATAGATTGTATGCAAATTTCACTCTACTGTAGTAGGCTTAAAGGATACAGTTGTCAGCAAAAGGATAAGAGATATCAACTAGAGATGCTTGGTAAGCATAAATTCTTGGATCTCCTGCAGTCCCCCCTGACACACGATCTCTGTTGGTGACAATGGTCAGCCTAGGAATAGGGAGGTGGGTTCCTGCCAGAGGATAGGAAGCTATGAACTCAGGCCCTTGGGCACATTACCCTGAAACTTTAGCTTAATTGCCTGCACTGGTTGTCATACCTGTGGGGTTTCAATGTTCAAGGTATACTTTCTTACTCAAATGCTACAAATGCCATGTTTTTGCCTTATCCAAAGGCTGTATAATAATAAATAGACTCTACCCATGGGCCATAGCTCTGCTTTACAATCACATTTAGCTTGAGGGCATGGAGAATCATTTAACTACTATACCACGGGCCCAGAAGGATTAAATGTGGCAGGCTATTAAATGGTGCTTTGAAAGAAAGACTCGAACTCAGGCTTGGAAGTTAGGGAAGGCTTCCTGGAAGAAGCGTCTCTAAGACATGCCCTAAAAGACCCAGGAAAGTTAATCAATTGAAGGCAATGGTGCTTCATGGGTTCCTGGAGACTTGCCCTGTGTCCTTGATAGTAACTGTAGTTCAGCACAAATGTAAATTCCCCCAATTTCTCTGGATGCCATGATTTAGATACCTACCCTCACTCTCAGCCCTGGCCCTCAATACTCCAAGCTTTCCAGCTTTCTGCTCCTCCCCAATGCCCCGCCCTGCTGCTGAGGTCCCCATTGCCTTGTGGGTGGACCCGCCTACACACAACCTGGATGAGTCCTAGTCCTTACTCCACCACTTACCAGCTGTGGAACAGCAGGTGGTACCAGGTTTCTTACCTGCATCATTTCTCCCAAGAACGTAGCCACCTCAAACCACCAAAGGACTGCTGTTCCAGAAACAAGTTAATAAGAGCTCAGTGCATTTATTGGTCTATTTTCACCTGTTCCCCCTTCTAAAGTGGTTCACATTGGAATCACAAGAAGTTTTAAAAACCACTGATGTCCCCAGACATCCTTACTGAACTGGTATGAGGCACAGCCTGAACAGCAGGAGTTTTTAAATCTTCCCAGGTCATTGCAATATGCAGCAAAATTTGAGGACCACAAAGCCCCATCCAAGCCTGCTGGGCCCACAGCACAGAAGCAGTGAGCTGATGCTCTATGGCCCCACCTGTGCACTCTGCCCAACTCTGCCAGGTGTGTGCCTTGTCTGTCTGTTCCCTGTGGCCCACATGGGATCCTCCATTCATTACTGTTAACTTGGAACAGTGTTATTGATTCTTCCTCCCAATTCAGAGTCTGTTTGGTTCCCTCAATCACCTTCCCATCCACTCCATTCTACCCAAGTACAACCTTACTTCTCCTTCTCCCAAAACAAAGCACTGTTTATCTGCTTCTTGTGTTCCCCTTGGGTATTGGTTTATTGCTACTGTAGCAATTTACCACAAACTTATTGACCAAAAGCAAGACAGATTTATTCTCTTACAGTTCTGAAGTTCAGAAGTCTGGAATGGGTTTCCCTGGGCTATCATCAAGATCTAGGCAAGGACGCATTCATTCTCGAGGCTCTAGGGGACAATCCATTCTCTATCCTTTCCTGGGTTCTAGAAGCTGCCTACATTCCTTACCTTGTGGCCCCTGCCTCCATCTTCAAATCCAAAAGGATAGCATCTACTAATCTTTCTCTGTTTCTGACCTTGCTTTCATCATCATGTCTCCTACTCTCTAGTGATTACATTGAGCCAACCATTGATAATCCAGAATAATCTCTTTATCTCAAGGTCCTTAACTTAATCATATCTGTGAAGCCTCTTCTTCTATGTAAAGTAACATATTCACAGGTCTTTGGAATGGGGACACGAATATCTTTGGGGAACCCTTATCCTACCTACCACATTGTTTGAGGCAGCTGTAATTTTGTGATCCATCAGCTTTCAAATATCTAGAGGTTCTGAGATCCTTAGAAGATGCAGACATTGTAATAGGACTTCAGTTTCCAATAAAACCAGAAGGTTGGATTAGACCAACACAGTGGCAGGGGGAGAGAGGGGAGACATTTTTAGTTGTCACAGCTGATGGGGGTCACTGGCTTCTAGTAGGTAAAGGCCAGAAATGCTGCTAAACATCTTACAATGCACAAGAAAGCCCCCTGAAACAAAGAATTATCTGGCCTCAAATGTCCATAGTGCCATGGTTGAGAAACACTGAATTAGACCATGGACCAGCAGCCTTGACATAACCTGGAAGTTTTTTAGAATTGCAGAATCTTGGGCTCCAACCTCAGAATCTGCATTTTTAACAAGACTCCCAGGTGATTTCTATACATATTAAAGTTTTGAGAAACCCCGGACTAGAGCAGTGATTCTCAACCCTGGCTGCATATTAGAATCACCTGAGATGCTTAAAAAAAAAATATATTGATGCTTGAGTCCAACCACAGACCAGTTAACTCAGAAACTCTGGGGCCGGCCCCATGGCCGAGTGGTGAAATTCATGTGCCCCACTTTGGCGGCCCAGGGTTTTGCTGGTTCGGATCCTACTCGTGGTACCACTCATCAAGCCATGCTGAGGTGGCATCCCACATGCCACAACTAGAAGAACCACAACTGAAAATACACAAGTATGTACCAGGGGGCTTTGGGGAAAAAAAGGAAAAATAAAATCTTTAAAAAAATAAAAGAAACTCTGGGGGTTGGGAACCAGGCATCAATGTTTGTTGAAAGCACTCCAGATAATTCTAATGTGCAGCCAAGACTGAGAGCCTCTGCTTTATGATTGCTAAAGCTTTGCAATCAATGTGTGGTTGGTGGACAAACAGTGTCAGCATCACCCGGGGAACTTTTTAGAACTGCAGAGTCTTAGGCCCCTTGCCAGCCCTCCTGAATCGGAATCCGCATTTTCACAAGATCCCAGGAGGTGCATATTCACATCAAAGTTTGAGAAGCACTGCTAAAATTCCTTCCAGCCTGAATTAGTCAGTGTTCTCCAGAAAAACAGAACCAATAGGACATACATATACAGAAAGGGTTTTATCATAAGGAATTGGTTCACACGATGATGGGGACCGACAAGCCCCACGATCTACAAGGTGAGTTCTTCCTTACTCAGTCTATGGATTCAAATGCTAACCTCTTCCAAAAACACCCTCACAGAAACACCCAGAATAATGCTTGACCAACTATCTGGGCCCCCATGGCCCTGCCAAGTTAATAGATAAAACCAACTATCACACTATTCTAGAAATTCCACTTCTTTTCAAAATATTATATAATGCAGTCTTCACTGAGGCCTCTCACTGTAGTCCTACGTGGAAGAAACTATTCAAAATCTTATTTAAACAATGCTCTTCTGTTTCAAAATACTGCATCTTCCATGACTATATTTAGCCAGGCTGTTCATGGGTAACCATCACATTTTAAGCAACTCACAGCTTGTTAGTTTCCAGGAACAAGGATTTCTAAACAAAGTAGCGTGGGGAAAAGCGCTCTCCCCAGAGAGGCAGGGGTGTAGTTAGCAGCATGAAACTGGGCCAAGATTTGTTTGGGAGAGTGGGGTCTCTAACAGAGGCACACCCAGATCATGCCAAAGGGAGCAGAGAAATGAATTACAGAGCAAAGGGAAGCCCTGGTGATACCACCGGAGTTAGAATGAAAGGTTGCAGAGAGCTGTTTGTGGAGGCATGAATGTCCAGTGGTCAGTGCAGCCCTTGTCAGTCAAGTCTTTAAGTCAGTTGTGAGCAACAAAACTCCATCTTTTCATCTAAATAGGATAAGAATAATAGAGTGAGCAGGGGAAAAATAAGGGGCAACACATTTATCTTCTAGGAAACATAAAAAGAAGAGAGAATTGGCATTTTTTTAATATATTATCTCTTTTAATCTTTGAAGTAGGAATTACTACATCCATTTAATAGAGGATAAAAATTGAGGCTTTGAAAGATTAAGCTTCTTGCCCAAGGACACAGAGCTGAAAGTGGGCTAACCAAAACTGAAACACACAGTTGTCTCTAATTGCTGTTCTTTATGCTGAAGGTGACTGTTATGGGTTGAACTGTGTCTCCCCAACCCCCACCCAATGTACATATGTTGAAGTCCTAATCCCCAGGACCTCAGACTATGACCTAATTGGAGATAGGGTCTTTACAGAGGAAATCAAGTCAAAGTGAAGCCATTAGGGTGAGCTCTAATCCAGTACGACTGATTTCCCTATAAAAAGGAGAGATGTGGGAACAGACACACATAAAGGGAAGACAGAGTGAAGGGACACAGGGAGAAGACGGACATTTACAAGCCAGGGAGAGAGGCCTGGGACACATCCTTTCCTCACAGCCCTCAGAAGGAACCAGCCCCACCAACACCTTGATTTCAGACTTCTAGACTCCAGAACTGTGAGACAATAAACGTCTGTTCAGGAAGCCACCCAGTTTTGGGTATTTTGTAATAGTGATCCTAGCAAACTAATACAGTGACTCTATAGTGAGAATTTAATCAAGAAAACACAAACCACACCAGTTCCTTTTCACAGAAAGAATTTAACTGAAGAAACTGCCTAAGCAGCCATTGGGGATGGAAAGGCAAGGCGGGGGAGCCGTGAGGTAAAATAGAATTTCATCCTTGGGCTAAGGGAAAAGGGAAGTGGGTGGAGTCGTCAGAATCCAGAAGCATAGAAGAAAGGCCCTGCTGAGCTGGGGCCCATATCTGGGGCTGCCTGTCAGTGTTGCTGTCTCCAGAGCTCAGAATAGGGAGCCACTAAGTTGGACCTCGGATCTCTGAGGAGAGGGGGCAGCTGGCTGGGGCTGCTATCACCAAGGGGACAAGGGGACACTATGAGGTTGGCTCAGAAGTGTGGGAAAAATGGAAACTGGAACCAGTTGTCTTTGACAGGGTGAAGAATCTTTCCTGGGGTGACACTGACAGGAACAGAAAGCAGAACAGTCCCGAGAATCTCCTCCAGCCTTCCAGGCTCCCTTTGCTATGCTCTATGGTCAGACGCTCACGGGGAGCCAGCCAGCCAAGGAGAAATCTGGCTTGATGACATCTCCCTTGTTAAAAGGTCTAGATGATCTTTCTTCAAGAGGACCCTGCTCATGATCCCTTCTTCGGCCCCATTACCAGTCGCCCTAGAATTTGGCAAAGCTTACCTGCACTGTCTGATATACCAGCACTTTGCAAATTTCCTAAAACACATTTGTTATCACATTACTCCTCTCCTGAAAAGCCTTTAATAACTCACAGTTGTCTCTATAACCCTTTTTTCTCTCAACATTGAGCAGGCCCTTAGCCCTAACCAGCAATGATTTCGCCTGTCCCTATTAAATGATCTTTCTCATTCTTCATGTTGGCAACTCCACACACTCTCCATGAGCCCTTTCTCCAGCCTGTCCCCCTCAAGCTCAGCAGTTGAGATCACTTGTCACAAAGATAATGGGCTATCTGGCAGGAACCCCTCAACTTCTCTTCCCTCTTCCTCTAACCTTACATATCGTAGCCCTAACTTTCCTCCTTCCTGCCTGTCCTAGAGCAAGAGCTTTCAGTCCTCCTGTCCCAGGGTAACCTCCTCCCTGTGTGGGCCTCAACCCAATCTCTCCCGCCTCCCCCCAGGCTTTGCTCTCTTGTCTATATATATTTTTTAAATGTATACTTTTTTTGGTGAGAAGAGAGTGGCCCTGAGCTAACATCTGTTGCCAATCTTCCTCTTTTTTTTTGTTATCCCCAAAGCCCCAGTACATAGTTATATATCCTAATTGCAAGTCATTCTAGTCCCTCTATGTGGGATGCCACTACAGCATGGCTTCATGAGTGGTGCATAGGTCAGCACCCAGGATCCAAACTGGTGAACTCCAGGCCACCAAGGCAGAGCACATGGACTTAACCACTCGGCCACGGGTTGGCTCCATGCTCTCTTGTCTATATTTTTAATCTCATCTTGCCCAAAAGCTACTTCCTCTCCACCTATAAATACAGCCAAGTCTTCTCTCATCCAAAAAAAAAGCTTCCCTAAATCCAGCTCCCTTTTCATGTCCTCCTCCCTGCATACCTTTACCTCCTCACTTTCAGTCACTCCTCCACCCGTGCACTCTGGCATCTGTCACCAACACTCACTTAAATGCCATCCACTAAAGTCAGCAATGACCAACTAACTCAACTGATGGTGGGACCTCTTGCCTGACCTCTTGGTAGATTTTATGATAGTGTTTTTTTTGGTTTAAAATTAATACACAGTCATTATAGACATTTTGGGAAATACAGAAAATAATAAAATATAGTGAAAAAAAAGTTCTGAATGGTTCTGAGAAGCCATGGGGCATACATGAGAGAAATGGGGTTCTTGGAGCAGAGAACTAAAAGAGTAGAATAGGAATTAAAAACAGTTCACAGGACACAAAATGTTTACACTGAAATCCAAACTATCAACAGTCTTTGGAGAATAGTCCTGGATAAATCCAGCATTCTGAATTCCTAATGCTTATCCCTTTAACCACCAAGACATTTGAATCTTATCTCATAAGCTAAAAATCTCTTCTAAAAATAACATACTCCCCCTCCCTTTGTTCAGAGAAAACCAAGACAAATTTAATCTTTATTGCTGGCTTAAGGTCATGATAAGGCATAGTAGATATAATAATAGAACTCTGTTTGTTATCTGCCCATTGCAGTGCCATGCCCGCACTAGGTATTTTCCCTGTGTAACCTGAATGTAATCTCATGGAATTGCACAGCTCGTCTGTGTTTCATGAATGAGCAAACTGAGGCTCAGAGAAGTGAAGGAGGTTATGAACTGCAGCCCATCTTCTAAGTAGCAGAGTCTTGGTCTGGACCTAACACCGTATGTTCTTTCCGCTACCGCAAGCTGCTGCCCAGAGGGAAGAGCACTGGGTTCAATTCTGCATCTTCCTGGAAACCTTAGAAAATCCTCTAGACTGTTCTGTGACTAAATTATAAAGCCTCAAGTAGATTTTTTTCCATAGAATGCAGATAACAAAGAAGTTGGTTCTTGGTGTTTGGGTTTCAAAATAGTCTCTGTACTAGTTTGCTAGGGCTGGCATAACAGATCTACCATGGACTGAGTGGCTTGAACAGCAGAAAGTTATTTTTTCACAGTTTTGGAGGCTGGAAGTCTAAGATCAAGGTGTCAGGAGGTTTGGTTTCTTCTGAGGCCTCTCTCCATGGCTTGCAGATGGCTGCCTCCTTCTCTGTGTCTCCTCACATGGTCTTTTCTCTGTGTGTGCACATCCCTGGGGTTTCTCAGTGTGTCCTTATCTTCTCTTCTTATAAGGACACAAGTCAGACTGGATTAGGGCCCACTAATAGCCTCATTTTAGCTTACTCACCTCTTTAAAGGCCCTGTCTCTAAATAGTTACATTCTAAGGCACTGGGGTTACAGTTTCACCATATGAGTTTTAGGGGAGACACAATTCAGCCTCTAACAGTCTTTGCAAAAAAACAAGTTTCTAGATCTAAAAGCTTAGCTTTTAGTTATCAAAAGACTATAAAATCATGTCACACCATCATTATGTCACATTAATAACGACATAATAATATTATTATGTCATATTAGTAATGACATAATTAACAAACTCTGAATCCCATATTTCATACTTGGATTAGATTACCCTAAATTCCCACTAAGCTCTAAGTCACTGATCAATTATAGTAGCGGTTACAAGAACAAATGAAAATTTAAGACATGTTATCTTTACACTGAAGTCCCTAGACAGTATTGATGTTTTAAATGTTTGTACCTGATTTTTAAATGTTTGTACCTCTGTTGCTATCTTACTATCAGCTATTTTTCCTACTGTTTGCAACACACAGCCAGATCCTTCTGCCACTTAGCAACCCCAATCCTAGAAACTTGATAACTGAGTGTGTTTAAATATGTAAATTAAAACAAATAGGCTTAATTTGAGGTCTTAAGGGGCTTGCCTATGAATGAACTCTTCAGTGTATGGCTTCTATGAAACCTGTTTTAGTGACTTAGAGATTTTGCTTGCTATCGCCTATCCCCAGCTGTGTGGAGATTCTTGAGGTTGCCCCGTCTGACCCAAGTTTCAGGTAGATGAGATGTTAACATATAGTAGAATCTTGTCATCAAGATCTAGGAAAACCTTGACATTAGCAAAGGAAACTCTGGGACCTATTTAAATCCCAAATTCATTAATGCTACATTGGCATAGAGAGTGGATAATATAACGCGATGTGTTCTTCTCCTGCCCACCCCTACACTGTCTTATATCCCTTGACCAGTCTTCACTTGACCTAGACCTGAAGTTGTCGTTGCCTCAGGGTAGGTTTGTTTCAACAAAATGCAAATAACAAAGAAGTCAGCTCTTAGCTTTTGGGTTTCAAATAGGCTTTGCAAGAAAAAAGCATTTTGAGATCCAAAAGCTTAGCCTTTAGATATCAAAAGCTAATATCCAAAAGGATTCAGGGCATAAAAGCGTTCCATATTATACATTATTAGATTGTGAATTCCATATTTCTAAAAGAGCAATATAGAAAGTTTCCTTTTTGTTAGTTCTGGTTATTTTGTAATTGAAGAAAACATCAAAATATGCTATTTCAGTGCAGGTATTCCAATAAGAACAAAACACTAAGTTTTGAAAGAAAATATGCCATAAACAGCAGAGAGAGAATAATTCTAGGGGGTCTATGGTCCAGTCCCCCAACCCAGGGCTGTACAAGAGAGAAGAGAAAGAATGTCACCTAGGCGACTCGAGAAAGGCCCTTGTACCCTCCACAGGCTAAGCCAGGGAGGAAGGGAGACAGAACTCTCAGGATCTTTTGGGGAAATCTGACCCCAAGCAGCCTCAGAGAGTCACTGTGCACCCAGGCAGCAGGTCTGGACCCCGAGAGCAGATCAACCAGGAAAAACCTCACAGTCAGGGCCAGGAGGACCAGAGGGTGAGGGGACATCTTTGTAGATGCCAGGCTCACATCAGTGGTGATGACCCAGGGGTATAGCCCATTCTCCCCAACACACGCTCCAGGGGGAAAAAGGGAAAACCCTGAACCCAGTGAGCAAACTCAGATTCTGCCACCAGGTAGAAGAGAGGCTGCAGATAGGACTTAAGTTCAGGATAGAAAAGAAGAGAATGTTACTCCCCCTACTGCCCAGTCCACACCTGAGTTTGTGGCCTGAGGAATATGTTCCCACTACACATGTGATATATTTCCTCAAAGGCTAGAAAATACGATTGAAAGTGATGCTTCTAGTTAATGCTTGTATTGCATGTCGTACCCACTCCACTGAGATGCAGATGCCCGCAGTCCGTGGGGCACACCGTCCAGCTGAGCCACTCATTCCACACTCCCCAACTCAGAGGAAGAATCCCATAGGTGCCCCAGTGCCCGGCCGGCCTGGGGGCTCAATCAGAGGCCATCTGTTCACAAGGACTAGAACCACTCCAGTTTTTTTTAAGAAAATTTTTTTAAAGAATTTATTGGAAGGATACCAGGGTATCTCATGGATCTCAGAGGCAGAAAGAAGAGCCAGGCCTTGCACCAGAACCAGACCTCTGGAGCCGGAACCAGATCAGGAAGCCAGCCTATACTCCTAGCTTCCTGGGACCTCGGGCTCCCTGCCCTCTGCGTGTGTCTGCACTGTGCTTCTCTCGTCTCTCGCTGAAGGACAGACAGCTTTCTCTCCCGGGTGCGCTTCGCCCCTCCACCCAAGAGTAATATGCAATTTCTTAGCTCAAAGTCTAGAAGAGATGGCTGGAGGCTCTCGAGCTAATTTCTAACTCAAGCAGTTTTGTTCAATCCTTTTTAAAAGGTTTTTTATTTTCCATTAAAAACTTTTCCCAACTTATAAAAATTTAAACCAAAGAAAAACTGAAAGAATAGTACAATGAACATTTGCATGCCCTTTAGTTAGATTCACCAATTGATAGAACTCCAGAATGTGATTTCTTCTTCATGTATCTCCTGAAAACCAGAACAATCCAGGGGACAAAACTGGGTTGACTTAAACACCAGATTGGCTCTCCTGGCTCAGCAGCGCAATCAGCTGTGGTGAGGAATCATGAGGCACAATGCCAGCCATGGGGGTCTGTGTCTCTTGTGGGGGGCAGTTCTCAGAGAAGGACATGGCTGGATGGGTACTCAAAACGATTCTACTGTATCCTGACTTCTTTTCATATCCTTTAGATTAAGATGAGATATACGTAAATAACATATACCATGTCATGGACCCTTGAGGTTGTCTGTGAACAGCTGAAACCACAAAACTGAACTCCACAAATGCCAAAGGTCTTCTACACTTTACAAACGGCACCACGTCTACCCCTGCTAAATGTCTATTAAACTTGCTGCTCTTGGGGCCGACCCAGTGGTGTAATGTTCTCGTGCTCCACTTCAGTGGCCCGGATTCACAGGTTTGGATCCTGGGTGTGGACCTACACACCGTGCTTTGGTGGCATCTCACATAAAACAGAGGAAGATTGGCATAGGTGTTAGCTCAGCAACAATCTTCTTCAAGCAGAAAGAGGAAGATTGGCAACAGATGATAGTTCAGGGCCAATCTTCCTCACAAAAAGAAAAAAAAAACTTGCTGCTCTCGACCACTTCTTGTGATGGAATTCTGGAAGGTTCAGGAATAACCTGGGGCTGGCCCTGTGGCCGAGTGGTTAAGTTCGTGTGCTCCACTGCGGTGGCCCAGAGTTTCGCCGGTTCAGATCCTGGGCGTGGACATGGTACTGCTCATCAAGCCATGCTGAGGCATCATACCACACACCACAACTAGAAGGATCCACAACTAAGAATATACAACTACGTACCAGCGGGCTTTGGGGAGAAAAAGGAAAAAAATAAAGTAATCCTATGCAGGATTCAGTACCTATGAAAAAATAAAATAGTTAAATAAATAGCTGATAGTCATTGAACGCTCACTCTGTGCTGGGCCGCATGCTAAGTGTTTTACATACATTACTCAATTCCATCCTCACGAAAACCCTCTGTGATATTATTATTCTTCACATTTTACAAAAGAAACTAAAGAGCAAAGAGCTTAGGTAACTGGCCCCAGCAGCTAGTAAGTTGCAGGTCTCTCGGACTCCAGAATCTGTAGTCTTAACCACTACTCTGTATTTAAAGGCATAACGGTTCCCTGAATGCTTAAGGAAGCCATTCATTTTCCCCTCCCCCTACAGAGAAAGAAACCTTGAGCTCGTTTTTAATAACAAAGGATGGAAATGTCCCCAATGCTAAAACCTGATAGTCTCAGACAACCTTTATCACTTTGACTGCAGGAAGCTAAGACACAGAGTAAGTATTCTTGTGCCATTTAGCGCTATCTCTGAACAGCCCCCAGCACTCCAGCTTCAACTAAAAGGTCACCTGCCAGATAAAGAAAGGTTATCCTCTCTTTAAGAAGGTGATGGTGTTGGAACGAAAGCACCACCCCCAATTAGAGTCCTGCCTGGGCCAACAACATACCAACGGGAGTCTCTGAAGTGCTGAGCCTGGTGGCAGGTAGCATGTTCCCACACACTGACTGCATGTGCTGAGGGGCCTTTCACAGGAACAGCCTGGGCTAGGCAGTATCCATGGGGTATATTTCCAATTACCCACATCTTGCAAAGTCCCAAAATGTTGACTCTCGAGATATATTCAATCCACAGACAAGCTGATAAATACATTATACTCCTGCCTCTGAGCCTGATTTGAATACGGGCATTGAATATCGCCCTCCACTGAGCCCGTCAGGATGCTTCAGTTCACCAGTCAAGTCTAGTTTGGGATTTCTGGGCTCAAATACGCAAGGGATATTCTCAACATCACAGCCCCTGCTGGCAGCCTCACCAAGAGGAACCCTTGCTCTGGACTATCCTGGGGTCGTCCTGCCTAGGCTTGTGTGTGCCAAGGACACGAGAGTTTTGTCACGGGAGATCATCCCTCTCTTTCCTGACATCCATCTCACAGACGAGGAAATAGTCCCAACAGATTGAGCTTTTCCCAATAACTCCTTATGACTCAACCACGCAGATAATTTTTAAAGCTTTTCTTAAGCCTACGTATGTTTCTATTTTTGAGGGAGTGGAATTGTTCTGAAACTTCCTTTTTGTAATGCAAGGTACCACTTCCTGTTATTGATCTAAACTATACTCTTTCAATTTTCCTTGGACACCCTCTACTACAACTATGGTCATTTTCGTTGCCAAATCCCTTTGTAAAGGGAATTTTTACCCCTGTGTTAGCTAGGCTCTTTCAGGCTGCTTGGAAAAGATACACCATGTTAGTGAAGGAAATGTCTTCATTGCAAGGATGCATGAGAATGTGAGCCAGGAGTCATCACCTCCACCTTAACCATAGACTTCCAAGATTAAGGAACACCAGGCTTCAGGGAGACCTGGAAGAATAACTCGACACTGTCCTCCTTCAGTCTAAGCTCTAGTCATCCACTTTCACTTTCTCCATCTAGCATTTATTCTTCCAAAGACAGTGAATTGGACCAGTTTGTCACCACCCACTATGGAGCTCCCCTTCTTGATCAGGCTCTGTGAGTCTTGGTCTCGATCATGTCCAGCTATGCCTATTAGCTTTTGACTCAAGAGAAGTCCCTTGTTCCACCATTTATGGCCAGGATAAGCACAGGGCATATGAGTACCATTCAGAAGAAAGCTGGGGGCATGACAGATATTTGAGGCTTCATGGTGTATCTCTTAACTTACATTTAATAAGTTCTGTTTTATAACTTTAAGGTTTATGCAGGAAATGCAATGGCCCCTGGTAAATTGTGGAGACTAAGGGATTGGAAAGTTTCGTTGTCACTGTGTACGGAAAAGAGTTAAGATATCAGGCCTGAGAGTACTATCCTTAGAAAGCGCTGGTTGCAAGGATGGCCCATGGCTGACATTGGGAGACTTGGATTTCCAGAGGTTTCCCACCATTCCCAGAATTGATGAGAGTGGCTCACCGTGCCTAAACTGTGCCTAAACAGTATGCCTTATGCTAAACACTTGCTTTCCTTCTAAGAATCTGGAATTCTGGTATGTGCTAGGCAGACAGTGCCTACATGACCAGCCCCCAGCACACACCCTGGGCACTGAGTCTCTGAAGAGCTTCCCTGGTTGACAACATTTCACATGTGTGTCCCAATTTGTGGCTGGAGGAACTAAGCGTATCCTGTGTGACTCCGCTGGGAGAGGACTCTTGAAGCTTTCACCTGGTTTCCTCTGGACTTTGCCCCACGAGCTTTTTCTCTTTGCTGATTTTGCTTCGTGTCCTTTCACTGTAATGAATCACAACCATGAACATAACTGTGTGCTCAGTCCTGTGAACCCACCTAGAGAATCATGGAATCTGAGAGTGGTCTTGGGGACCCCCAAAACACAGCCAATGGGTCCGCAGATTTTCATCCGTATTAGAGCAGCACCATTTCCTCACATTAAAAATGGAAACTTTAGGTCTGTTCCTTGCAGAGACATTGCACTGCACCCATTACAGCTATTGAAGTCAGAAACTTGAAAGAGTCGGCTTTCTTTGGAAGGAGCCACAAGTGGCTAAAAATTTAATGAAGGCAAAGAGGAGACATCAAGGGGGCAGACCCAGCTGGAGGGGGCTGCCACGCAGCATCTCTGCTAGGCTCACTCTGAGGGGTATTGAGCAGGTGAATGGCAGCATTTCCATTTACCATGAAAAGTCAGTAAAAATGAGCATTTTCTGCCACGTTCACACATTCCTAATGAGCCAAATTCTTCTACTGCACGACCTTCGTGGGCAGGTCAGTTCCTTTAAGCAGCTGCATTTATTCACTTCCATTTTTAGGTTTTGCTGGTACATTAAAAATAATACCTAAGGGTCTGAAAGAAGCCCTGTCATTGCTCAAAAGCGCCTGATTTACTCCTGGGGAGTAGCCCCAGCCCTGGGAGAATCTCAGTCAGTGAGGTTTTTTGATAAATGCCAGTGATTATACTGATAATAGACTGTTCCACCAGAACTAGGCAGGGGAAGGCATTTTCTTTTCACTGGGGAAAAAAAGCATAAACTGCTTTCTACATAGCCCACGGCTAGTGCGTTAGCATCCTGATTCTTCTCCCAAGGGTAGGAGTTGACAGGGAAGAGGAGAGAAAGAAGAGGGAGGAGGTATTGGAGGGAAGGAGACTAAAAGTGGGGGAAGAGAGGGAAGTAAAGTGGCCAGAGAATAAGGTGAGGCTCCCTTCAGCCTTGGGCTGTGGCCATGAAAAACCCTATCCGCGGGAGTCTTCTCAGGAGAGCCCCAACCTATCCATAACCTGACGCTGCCGATTAACTTCCTGGTGCCACGGAGGCCACCCTCTCATGCAGTCCAGACCAGTTGCACTCAGACTGGAACCTACAGGAGGGTGGGCTCATCATTCTGACGAAACACGCAGCTTTTCCAGTCTCCACCTGAATCTTTACGTCTACATATGATTAGAGGAGGGGCTACCCAATGTCCCATGTCCCAGGGACAAGTCTGTTGTTCTGCCCAGAATTCTACATGTCCCCGTTGTGTCCCAAGCTGGGAAAGAGCCCAGGAATCTAACTGACTGCCTTGTGGTGGATATTTGTTGTTTCAGTCTGCCCAGGCTCCCTTCTTTGGAAAAACCTTCTCCCCTATACCATGTGGTTTGGGAAGATATCAATCAGAGTGTGCTGCCTGCTCTGGGGATGGCTTCATGACCCAAACACAGCCAACCACAGGACTGCCCCCTGGGCAATATGCTTTGTCCAAGGTGCAGGAGGGACACACGACACATCTGGACCAATCCGAATCCTGTCCTGGGTTGCATATATGGACCTCGGGAAAATAAACACTCTCTTTTGTTGGGGTTCCAAAACTGGGAGGATGTAATCTGAGGACTTGCACTAGCCATCTTCTCCGCCATGTGGAGAAACTAAAGATGCAGAATAAGCTGAGGTGAGAGAGACAGAAAGCGAGAGTGAGAACTTACAGCATTGAGTCCTGTTTTTGTTTCCTGGAGCAGCCATAAAAAAATTACCACAACCTTGGTGACTTACAGCAACAGAAATTTATTCTCTCCCAGTTCTGGAGGCCAGAAGACTGAAATCAAGGTGTTGGCAGGGCTGCACTCCCTCTGCAGGCGCTGGGGGACAATCTGCTCCTGGGCTCTTCCCGCTCTGGCGGCTGCCAGCATTCTCTGGTGTTCCTTGGCTTGTGGCTGCACCACTCCAATCTCTGCCTCCATCCTCACATCACCTTCTCTGTGTGTGTCTCTTCTCCTCTTCTGTCTGTGTCTAATATCCCTCTGCCTCTTTCCTATAAGGATGCATGTGATTGTATTTAGGGCCCACCTGGATTATCTAGGATAATTTCCTCCTCTCAAGATCCTTCACTTAATCACATCTTTGCAAAATAATATTCACTCTTCTGCATATAGGGTAACATTTGCAGGTTCCAGAGGTTAGGAAGTGAACATATCTTGGCGGGGATGGAGGGAGCTTTTTTTAGCCTACCATAAGTCCCATTCAAGTCCCTGAGACCTTAGTTCCTGCACCTCTTCCTTCAGCCCCATTCATCCTCAGCAGCCAATGAGTTCCCTCTAGGCTTAGGCTAGCATCAGTTGAGTTTGGTCACTTGCGTTAAAAGCGTCTTAAATAATACACATCCCCATGGCTGCAGCAGGCTGGGAAATGAGGAGGCAGCCTGGTCCAGTGGACAGAACATCTGCTCTTCTGTAAGAGTTGGAGACAATCATTTCCTTTTCCTAGCTTTGATGTTTCATAACTCTTAAAAATATTAGGCTTAAAGGACTGTAGCATTTGTTAATGCTATTTTATTGTTTCAAACACTCTGTAATTATTTTTATGGCCTGATGATCAGCTGGGATTTTTTTCAATTGTGACCAAAAAAAAAAAAAAACCCAACCTAAAAGGCTTGAGCAAAAACAAGCAGACAACAAAGCTAAAAAGTCTGGGGCTAATCAAGTCCAGCTCAGTCTGAGGCTCTGACGATATTCTTGGGCTCCTTCTCTTGGCTCTGCTTCTTTAGAGTGGGCAGTCTTTCAGGCCCCAGGAGGTAGCCCCCTGCAGCTTCAGACTCACATTATCGTGTACCTAGGCCAGTGGAAGAGATGGTCGGTTTCCCTGATGGGTAGAACAAAATTCTTGGAATTGGATCTCATTGGCTCCGTTGGCCTGACTTCTGTCAGATGCCCACTCCTGAACTGTGGCCAGGAATGAAATGCACTGACTGACTTACCCTAAATCATTGCTTTACCTCTAGAGTGGAGTAGAGCACACGGGTGGAGAGTGAAAGAGGAATGATATTCTAGAGGGAAATTGGATACAGTTACCTGAAGGAAGCTGAAAGCATGCTGGCTACCAAAGGAATAGATGTGTACTGAATATCATGTGGATTTCATGATATGAAATTCCTTTATTGATCCAAATTAATAGGCCTTCCAAGCCTATTGCCATGATAAGTAGATTGATTATCAGAGATCATAGTTTTGTGAGTATAATATGAAAATTTTTACTACCAATTTACAGAATTTTCAGAAATTAACTTGGAGGAGATTGTGTGGACCTAGCACCTTTGGACAGGGCAGAATAGGCGTACATTTAAATTATACATTGCGCTGTATACGTCAATAAACACAGAAATATTTAATAAGGACTCTATTTCCCCAAGTGGCTAATGAAAGCATCTTGTCAGTGGTACTTTCAATGATTAAACAAAATGTCACAATGAATGTGATTAACAATGATAAATATTATACTCAACTCTAGAAGGGTTCTTTTGGCCTAAGTGGGAGATTTGGTTTTCCACAGCAGTGGTCTTCAAATTTTATGGTCACATACCTCCACCAATAACAATGGGCTAACATATTATATACATTATGAAACATAGACAAAATATAAAATAACAAGACGGGTTAAAGATAAGATAATCAACATTTTTAAAGCATTTCATTATTAATGGTTACTAATGGTCAAAAAGGCTTTTTGTTCTCACTGGAAAAATAATAATAAATTTAGTGAGAGTGATGTTTTTATTTCATTTAGAAAACATTTGCTTCACATTCTGTGACAGAGAGAGTTGAAGGTCTGATTCTAAGTCCAGTCAATTGTGATATTTGGTTTTATGACTGTCAGAGGTGAAAAAAATAACTCACTATTGTAGACTGGATTGTGTTTCCCCAAAAATCATATGCCGAAGCCCTAAGCCCCAGTGTGGCTGTATTTGGAAATAGGGCCTTTAAGGCGGTGATGAAGGTTAAATGAGGTCAGAAGGGTGGAATCCTAATTCTATAGGAGTAGTGTCCCTATAAGAGGAGGAAGAGGTACCAGGGATGCACCTACACAGAGAAAGGCCGTGTGAGGACACAGTGAGGAGATGGTCATTTGCAAGGTAAGGAGAGACGTCTCACCAGAAACCAATCCTGCCAGCACCTTGATCTTGGACTTCCAGCCTCGGGAACTGTGAGAAAACTAATTGCTGTGGTGTAAGCTACCCATTCTGTGGTATTCTGTTACGGCGGCCCTAGCAGACTAATACCCTCCAAATACACGCAGATTTGGATGGAAGATGTGCATCATTGGCTCACTCGCAAAATGGCGACACTCATTCTTCAGTCCTCTAACCAATCATGCAAAAGTTTTTGTTGCCATTTGCCTAGTAAATTTCCACCTGCTCTAGAAATCATTTGTTCTTCAAATTAATTGAAAGTTACTGCGTTTTTATATTTTTCACAAACGAGTAAATAAACCACTGGAACTCTTTAGACAAGTTTGAAAATTTTGTTGAAGTTTTTAAAATGGGCATATATGAGAGTTTTTATGGGTGCCACACCTTTATTGTTTTGGACAACAAAATCACCTAATGATGAAACATTTCCAAATATCCAATTTTAAAATACTTTCTCCATAGCACAAGTTTGTTTTTAAAAGCAATGACTTTCTCACTCATTATTAGCATCACAAATTTTCCTTGAAGTGGTAGACTGTGTGTGGATTTTTTTTTAATCCAATAGGTAGCATTCTACTTCTTATCACATAAAAAGACAACAAATTTGGAACAGCTGATTTTATGTTAAACAAAGGTTTTTGTTTTCAAGTTCAACAACATTTACGGCCTCTGACCCAAGATAATCTGTGAGCTTCAATGTGGTATAAAATATTTTCCTAGTCACTTCCCATATCGTTATTATTACAAATAATCCACGATACGTTAACGGGAGCTAGCTGCTGTCAGTCCCTTGGTGTGGGAGAATGCCCCCTCACTCCTCACGGTACTTGGCAATGGGGTGTAGCTTATGACTGTCTGATTTATGGACCAATTATGGGTGCCAGAGTCTATCTACACATTTGCAAAGTCAATTTCTGTTTTTAAATAGGAAATAGTTAAAAGTTAAAGGCAGAAATCCTGATATTGTTTTCCCATGCCCTTTGCAGACACTGCACCCCACTTTGGAGGACACTGGTTTCACAGTGTACGTTGGGGATGCTTTGCTGCCATGGACATTGCTTGGCTAGCCCAGCATTCATTCCCCGCTTTTTCTGCCAACATTAGCCTGATATTTTTTTTTTTAAAGTTTGGCACCTGAGCTAACATCTATTGCCACTCTTCTTTTTTTTTCTTCTTCTCCTCCCCAAAGCTTCCCAGTACATTGTTGTATATGACTCTGGTTTGCTATGTGGGACCCCACCCCAGCATGGCCTGATGAGTGGTGCCATGTCCACACCCAGGATCCAAAGCGGTGAAACCCTGGGCCGCTGAACTGGAGCACAGGAACTTAACCACTCAGCCATGGGCTGGCCCCTAGCCTGATTTTCTTTTGGGTGGGTCCTCATTGGCTTAGGCCAATCAGCCCAGCCCAGCCCCTCAGTCACAGTGATGGTATGGGGATGTCAAGAAACCCAACTTAGGCTTTTATAAAAAAAGCGAATCCTAGAACTTTTGTAGCAGCTCCTAAAAGAGGCTCTCTCCCTCACTGAGATAGTGTAGTCCAAAGGTGTGATGAGGCCATCACCGCAGCCAGTTTACCACCTAAGAGCATAGACCGGAACTCCCAGGAGCCACCAGGTGGAACCCAGGGATGAAATAAAGACTGTTGAAGGTAAAGGTGAGAGATGGCAAGAAATTGGATCCTTGGTGACCTTATTTGAGCTCCACGATGAAGGCTAGCCCTGGATCTCAGCTGTATGGGCCAATAAATTCCATTCAATTGCATAAGCCATTTATTCCAGTTGGCTTTTCTATCACTTGCAACCAAAAAATTCCTCTGATGTAATCGTCAACTCCCTCATGCAGTTTGTTTTGTTGGTTTTTTTTTTGTCTTTTGTTTATTATAAATAGTTAAGTTAACCATAGTCTGTAACACAATTATCATCAGTACTTGCAAGGTCCTTCTATTAAATTATTCCCTTATTAGCATACATTAATTATAAGTTTATGTACCAGGCACTGTTCTAAGTAATTTACATAGATTAACACACGTAATCTGCACAATAACCCTATAGAATTAGTGCTATTATTATCCCTATTTTACAAATGAGGAAACTGAGACGGAGAGAGGGTAAGTAACTTGCCTAAGGTTTCACAGTAAGTAGTAAAGCCAAGATTCACTACCAAGGCAAATTTGAACCATGGCAATCTGGCTCCTAAACCCATGCCCTTAATCAGTACAGTACACCAGAAAGACTGCACTACTCACATACTAACAGTTGGCATTGTCCAACTATCTAATTTTTGCCACTGTGATGAGTGTAAAGTAATATTTACCACTTATTGTGTAACCTTGGACAAATTAGTTAAACTCTCTGTGTCTCGCTTTCCTTGTCTGTAAAATGGGAGTAATAAAATAACACTGATTTCATACAGTGGCTGTGTAGTTTGAGCTGACCTTGAGCATCCTTGCCCCTTGGCCACTTGGGATTCCTTTTTTGGGTATTGCCTGTTCATACCCTTGCCCATTTTTCTATTGTGTTTCCTGTCTTTTTCTTATTGATTGGGTCACATGTATATTGCAGTTATGAGTTCCATGTTAGTTTTACATATTGAACATCTCCTTCTAATCTATCATTTTTTCTATGATTCCCTTGATTGAACAGGAATCTTTAATCTCAATATAATCAAATCCATCAGTTGTGCCCCAAATGAAGAGAGAATAAAGATACGAAAAACATTGTTTACGCCCTAAGCAACTTAAAATCTAGCGGGAGAATCAAGAGCAACAACTATATGAACAAGTGTTAAAAATTGTATAATAGTAAAAAAAAAAAAAAATTGTATAATAGTATGCAATAAAATGCCAGGTTGGAAGGCTGTATAACCAACTGTTAACCTTGGAAAAGCATCCAAATTTTTCTGAGCTTCAGTTTCCTTAGTTGGAAAATGGAAGCAATAAATAAAAAAAATACCTTTCAGTTTGTTGTCATAATTAAATAAAATAAGACACGTGGAATGGCTCTTGTGGTACCTGGCACATAGTATCAACTGCTATTCAGATACAAAGCAGATCAATGAGGTAATAATGGCTACCATTTATGGGGGTAGTACCTGCCAGGCACTTTCTATAAAGTACTTTATTTAAATTTCACACCCCCCTGCAAAGCGTTATCACTGTCCTTTTTCAGATGCAGAAACCTAGGTTCAGAGAGTTTAAGTAATCTGACAAAGGTCACACAAGCTGGTAAGTGGTAGCACTGAGATTAAAAGCCAGGTTTGCTTGACCTCACACCTCATGTGCTTTCCAATATGCCAAGTTATTGTCAGAAAAGGAGCTAGAGAAGCAATAAAACTTTACTTGGGTCCTGCAATAGAAGAGACAGAATTTGAACAGAGAGAGGGAGAAAGGGCAGAAAGGAGATGGAGCTGGATTCTGAGGGGGTGTAGTGCACGTGCAAAGGATGAAAAGTATTGTGAGTCACTAGAGGACAGAAGGGAAACCTTGCACATCACAGTTCCCTTCAGTCCTGGCCCAGAGACTGTAACCATGGGCCCTCTAGGATCAGATCAAACTAACCCCATCTTAACAGAAGGTTAAGCTTGTTTTACAGGGAGAAGCCAAAAAATGCAAGTCATGTAGCCAGAGAATGCACAGAGGAGAAAATCTTGACCTGAAATAACGCCTGAAACCAAAGTTTCCTCCACCCAACCCACCTACAGAACCAAAGGACCGGGACACGACTGGAACTTGAAAGAAAAAAACGTAACTTGGACTCTCAATGGAAGCGAGGGGTCCACTGTCTAGGAAGATCTGGTGTTAAAGGCCCTTCTATACTTTACCCTGAGTGTTTAAAGCGCTCCAATCAAAACCTGCCTTGCAAGCCCTCCTGCATACCAGCCTGGTCCCCCAGCCTCTTAAATTTTGCCCCAAGCTCTGGATCAGGAGACAGATTTGAGAGGCTCACCTCCTGTCTCCTTGCTCGTGGACCCCACAATAAAGCCTTTCTTTTCTCAAAAGCTGGTGGCGTAATTATTGGCTTTTTATGTCAATTGGGCAGAGAAACCCCCTTTCGTGCAGTAACAAGACTGGGACAGAGTAGCTGGTGAGGGGACATTTATTCCCTTCTTCTTTTCTTTCTATAACAAAGAAGCAGGAGTGCATTGTCTGACTGGTGAGCGTGCAAGAGGAACTGGGGGTGTGCCACTCTGGCCCCTCCAGTTTGGGGAGCAGGCCTGTCCCAGGAAGCACATGCTTTCTTCCTTTCTAGAAACTGTAAAACTGCAGTCAGTTTCATACAAGCAGATTGTCCAACTCTGCTTGTGAGTGGGGGGGTATGTTCAGTTCTGGGGTGAAGTACAAGCAGAGATCTAACGCCATGGCCACCATTCCAGTTGTCACCAGGGACAAAGGTGACATTTTGCTATCAGTCTATCAGACTCCTGCAGCTATCTCAACGGATTCTGAACTTGTGGAGGGAATATGGGGGTTGTTTGAAGTCCCCTAAGATGGCAGCAGTTGGCACTCAACAAACCACGGTCAAAGAGTGAATACGACAAGTTCAGAGGACAATGAGAAGACTGGCCTGACTTGAGCAGAGGGCATATGTTAAGCAGCTGAAGTTAGATGGATACGGTACCCCAGAAATGGAAGACTTACAAGAAAGGCTGAGTTTGGATTTGATGGGGGAAGAAGAGTGCTGAAAGCTTCTGAGCAGGGGAAGAGCGTGAGGAAGACAGTGTTTAAATCAGGTAGTGAGTCTACGGCAGTGGGTTGCAGTGGAGACCAAGGGAGGAGAGCCCGGAGCTGGAGGCAACCAGAGGTGGTTTCCAGAATTCCCAAGTGAGGGAGGATAAAGGTCTGGCGTAAGGGAAGAGAAAATGTGACTGGGGCTGAAGGGATGCAGGTGATATCTCAAAGGGAAAACTGCCAGGGTATGGTGACAACCAGGTTTGGGAAGTGGAGATAGGTTTTCCGCGCACCACTCTGAAGGAGGCGGATGGGCAGGCCAGGGAGCTGGTGGGAAGTGGAGCTAAGCCTCGGGCATGTTAAATTTGAGGCGTCAGGCGGATTTGTTCTCGGCACCAGGGAAACCGATGCAAGGTGGGAAAGAGGCCACAGCTGGGAGCAGTTTGGGGCGTCAACAATGTCAAAGAGGCAGTGACATCTGAAGGCCTCCGGGAAGAAGTTGGTAGAGCTGGGAAGTTTGAACATGGAGGGTACCTGGGATGACAGGGGTGGGAGCAGGGACACAGGTGCAGGGTGGGCGGAGGGGAGGGTGACACCAGTCGCTCCTGGACCTCTGGGAAGGGCGGGATGAAGCTGCGGGCAAACGCTGGAGTCAAGATCTCAGCAGAGGAGGAGGGCCGCCACCTTCCCCCCAGGAAATCCACAGTTGAACTCAAAGCAGCCTTCCCCACGCTGGCCAGGCCTCTGGGCCTTGCGCCCACTTCCTCGCACTCTGGCTGCAGTGGCGCCCTGGACCCCAGCCTGTGGGGGTCCCTCTGTGCCTCCGGCCCTCTCTCTATCAGCCAGGGGGGCGGCTCCGGCTCCCCAGGCCGCAGGGCGCCTTTTCCTCCAGGTTCCCGCCCCACACCGGGCCGGGGGCCCCGGCAGCACCGCCCACCTGGCCACCGCCGCAGCCGGCGCCCGCAGCCCGCCCGAGCCGCTGCAAGCCGGCGGCCCCTCCCGGGGTGGGGTTTCGGCCTCTCCCCCCCGAACACACCCCCTCCGCCTTTGTTGCAGCATCTCCCCGGACACCCCCCTCTCTGCCTCTGCCTCCACGTCCTGGGGTCTGAGGGGTGCTCGGCTAGGGGCCCGGCGAGGAGAGGGGTTCGGGCGGCGCCAGGACGCCCGCGGGCTCCCCGGAGCGAGGGGCGGGGAGGAAGCAGCGGAGCCCGGAGCCGCGGGGCCCGCTGCAGCAGAAGGGGGAGGAGAATGGGGAGGAGCTGGGGGGCAGGCAGTCGGGGAAGGAGGGGTCTTAAGGGGCGGCGAGCGCAGGTCGGATTTCCTCCGAGGCTGGCGATCAGCGGAGCTCCCACCGTCCCCTAGAGCTCGCTGCAGCCGCCCTGCCCCGCGCCCTCCGGAGACCGGGACGGGACCATGGTGAGAGCGGGGTGCGCGGCGCGGAGCCGAGGGCGGCCCGGGGTGGCCGGGCGGAGGGGACGAGCCTGCGGGACCCGAAGAAGTTTCTGGGGTCGGCGCGGGGCCCGGTGCCTTCAGTCTCGCTCTTCTCTCTTCCGCAGATGTGGACACGCTGGCTCGCGCTCGCGCTGGTGGCCGTCGCCTGGGTCCACGCCGAGGTAGGCGAGCGGCTGCGGAGGTCCGAACTCGGGCTCCGGGGCCACTTGGGTTTGCGCGTCAGGCGGGCGGCGCGTTCGTCCTGGGGATGCTCTCCCGGGTGGGACCGGGAGTTTGCATACGGGGGGTGAGGGGGGCGCTCCGAGCAGAAACGCTACTTGGGAAACTTAAACCTCAGAATCGGGAAAAGTAGTTTGGGCCGTAAGCGGAGCCGCACCGCGGCTAATATGGAGGGAGAGCGGGGAGGGGAGAGGACGAGCGGGCCCATCGCGACGGGGGCGGCGACAAGAGCAGCAGCCGAGTTCAAAAAGGCGCCTTGAGTTCTTTCCTTCACTTCAGAGGAAACTGAGAATAGTTGCGGACTTTTCCCTTCCGAGTCTGTTTCCTGGGGGGAAAAAAACCCCACGGGATTCTTTTCTTTTTTAGGGCGGAATACAGTTTTTTCTCTTTTATGAAAGATTATGATTCGCTGAAATTTGGGGTTCTTTCTTTGTATAATGTCCTCGGATTTTGTGTTATTATCAGGGCCATGTCATGACCTTTTAAAATCTCTATTTTTCCCTTAAAGTAGCGTTGCGCAAGTGTGAGACATCCCTTCCTCTGCCCTTGGGGGCTCCGCGTTTCCAGTCACAGTGTTTCAGCGCTTTTTTGGTAATGTTTTCTTTTCAACTCCAGTGACCTTCCTGAGACAGTACAAACAAACCAACAAACCCTTCCCTCAAAAGCCCCTCCATTAACTCAAAGGTTTATGGCTAGAAAATAAACAATTCTAAATTCCCTGTGCTCCAGTCTCCAGAAAAGTGAGGTCAGAAACCAAACATTTGATAATTATGGCAGGAAATGTGGAAGGAATTAAAAAGCATGAGGGAGAAGAAATGGAATGTACATTACAAAAGAAATAGCTCCCTGGTGGGTGGTTATTCCCCCTCTTTGAATTTTTTTCTTGGTATTGCAGCTTAGCCTCACCCTTAGCATCTCAGCTTGACTCTGCCTAGAAAAATCATAAAAGCAATCAAGCTCTTTTTGATTTTAAGAAAATACACCTTATCCTGAACTCTCATCTAATTCAGTACTATGTCTTTGGTTGAGCTGGAAACACGAGCTGTTTTTGCTCACAATGAAATAAAGAAACACCTACTGGATATCTGCTTTGTGTTATAATAAACCCCATTTTAGTGATGGGGAAACTGAGAGAGATTACAGATTTATCCACTGCCCTGAGCTGTTCAATGGTAGGAGTAGAACTTGAATCCAAGTCACTCCGGTGTCACACCCCGGCCTCTTCACCACCACCCCACAGGAGGACCATGTATTTGCCAGGCACTGCTTATATAGCAGATGCCGGGCTGCATGCAGCATTTCTTTTAAAGCTTCCTGAACCTTGTAGGGTAGGTTTTGTTATCCCCATTTTACAGAGGAGGAATCAGGTTTAGGGGGATCAGGGAAGCTGCCCAAGGTCATAGTTCTGAAGGAGCATCTGAACCCAGCTCCCTCCGCCTTTGGAGCCCATCTTGAACTCCGGGTCTGCTTCTCAGGCGTTTTGTTTTCCAGGGTTTGGATCTGAGGGAGGATCTCTCTTTCATGGGCTGATTTAGCCCTGGCTGAGGAACACCCAGCCCTCCCTGCTGTGGTCCTCAAAAGGCAGCCGCAGGCCAATGACGGATGAGGCGAACCCCTGGTTGGTTTTACAGCGGGCTTAGGAATTGCCAGCCAGTGTGAAATCGCTGGAAACTGGAATGCAAATACAGATGAGGTGTGAGGAGGCTGTTGGTTCACTCACCACAAGGCTGCGTGGCCCAAGGTCCAGGATCTCACTATTCTAGGCAGCCTGCATACACCCCCTCCCCCCAGTGCATTGCAGGGAGAAGCAGAGCTCTCATAGGAAGTTCCCCCAGCAGCAGTTTCCTGCTTGAGGTGGAAGAGCAGAAAGTCCTCTCACAGAATTCTCAGGCAAAATCCACAGGGAAAGAGGCAAAATCAGGAAGTGCTGAGGCATGAAAACTGAGGGAGTTGGTGCAGAAAAGAGGCTATGAACTCAGAAAAGAGGAGTGAGGAGTAGCTATGAGCTAGTTATATTTTATGACTCCAGGTTATTAAGGGTTATCTTTTAATCAGTCCAGTCTCTTGGTGTCTGGCCCTAGTAACATTTGGCAAAATTTTAATCCATGTTTTAATAATAATATACCTTTAATTATTAATGAAAAGGTAAATTAACCTTAGCAATGTGGATATTATTTTAAACATTTTATCCTGTTAATAGTTAATAGTGCTTGCAGTCAAAATTTTTTTCCTTGTTAGCTATAACAACATATAGAAAACAAAGCCAAATAATGATATTTATAGTCTTTATTGACATGAATCCACTTCTGTAGACTTTAGGGCTAACATTGTACAAATATGGTTGAACTTTTTAGAAATGAAATTTAGAAAAGAAACTGAGTTTTCTTGGTGCCTTTTGGTTTAATACAAACACAAAGATTCAATTCAACAAATTTTTTAAAAAATATGATCGCCTGACACATCATGTTGATATTTGAAGAAGCGAAGCCTTTGGAGTAGTAGACATCCAGAATCAGAGGTATCCCAAGCTTGGGAAAGGGTGGTTGTCATCATTATTAATGCCAAGCTTTTTTTTTTTTTTAAAGATTGGCACCTGAGCTAACATCTGTTGCCAATTGTTCTTTTTTCCTTCTTCTTCTTCTTCCCAAAGCCCCCCGGTACATAGTCGTATATTCTAGTTGTGAGTACCTCTGGTTGTGCTATGTGGGATGCCGTCTCAGAATGGCCTGATGAGTGGTGCTATGTCTGCACCCAGGATCCGAACCAGCAAAACCCCAGGCTGCCAAAGCAGAGCCAGCAAACTTAACCACTTGGCCACGGGGCCAGCCCCTAATGCCAAGCTTTAAATCTTGTTTGGTTAGAGTCAAGAAACTATTAACAAATCTCATTAAGGAAAGTGTCATATTTTGAGTATTTTCCATGATCTCTTACTGGCACCTCAGGGTTGCTTTTTGATTGCTCCCTTTCTTTCTTACTTTCTCTTGGTCTTAATACTCTATCACCATTGTATTCCTTCAGGCAGCCTCCATCAAAATTCTGCCCCATCCACCTGAGCTCGCACTCATGCACTCTTTAGAGTCTGTGCTGGAAAGGGGGTGTTGAGGGGTGTGGCACGTGTCTCTTGATGAGCATATCTTAGTGTCTGGTATGGATGAGGAATGGGAGGTGTGCCAGCAGCAGAGGGAGAGCTTCAGTTAACAATCACACAGCTACCCCTTTTCTCCATTCTTCTGGGAGGGGGCTATGTGGCCCTGCTCACTCGCCCTCACCAATTTCGCTCCCATTGAGAATTACTGCAGTTCCCCGAGAGGTGTGGATGGTGGGGGCTGGGAAAGGTTGAGAAGCCAGGTGCTAGGGCATGTGCCCTTGAGCCTCAGTAGGCTCAGTCCCTTCTACATGGCAGACTGGAGGGGACCCTGTGGGCCAACTGCTTCCCAAGGACAGCCTTGGCAGGTGTCCAAGCGCTCTGATCCCCAGCATTCTGGCTCTATAAGTTCATCATGATAATCACATGTACAGGGGAGTGATTCACACAAATCAGAACACTCATTTCAGTAAGGCAATGCTTGACCCACGAACTGAGTGCATCATTTAAGGTAATAGTAACAAGGACAGTAACAATAGACAAGATTATTAGGGCATTGTCCCTCTGAAGCCAGATTCCTTAACCTCATTTACACCCTGTTATCAACATACAGTTAATCAGCCACGAAGGGTTTTTTTGGCTGATGTGGGATCTCCTCTGTACTCTCTGGAATTATTCCAATGGTAGATTCAGGCAGGCCGAGGGTCTGACCCACATCCACTGACTGCTTCTTGGAGCTGCAGCAAAATTAGGGTTTTAATATCCATCTTGTACATTAACCACTAAAATAATCTCTTGTTTGTTTACCCTTTGGCAAATAAACTGCTTGCTGTGATTCTAAAGACCATCGCTGGAAACTGAGATGTGAAAACAGCAGATACTCTGCTGAGTAGCCAAAACAGATGGGCAAGTGCCCTGAAAATTGTGGCCCTGGCCATTGAAAATGTCTTTAGAAGAGGGGGGACATGTTACAGTTCCCATAGAAGTCTCTGCATTGGGTGATGGAAAGCAAAAGTCAGTTCCCAGGCTCAGAGGAGCTAGTTGGGGAGGACCTGTGAGGTAGAGAAGATCGGGGGCATAGGCTGCAGTGGATGTAATGTCCCAAAGAAGAAAATTAAGTCTTTAAAATCAGCGAGGCAGAAAGACGTGTTTCCAGGAGAATGGAGAAAGGAAAGGATGAGCTGTAAATATCAGTGGTCACACATGGAAAATTGAGAATGTCACTGTGTCTTTTTCCTACTCCTCTTCAAATAACTGGACATCCAGACAGAAAATTTCTAGCAGCCACAAATAGTATTAGCTTAATGACACCAGATATGATAGGATTGAAAAGCCCCTTACACTTAGATGGGTTCATTTTGTAAGCCAGGTGATTAATGTCCTGCAAGTCAAATTCTTGCTTTTCTCTAAGGTGCTGTCTTCTGGTGCCTGGGACTTTGGTGCGGGGCACTTTGTCCAGGAGCAAGTAGTAATGGTAGGAGCCTTCCCTTCACGATGCCAATCAGGCAATATTCCCTGCTGCCGGCTGAGCATGCCCTACACACAAGGCAGAGTCATGGATGAAGTGTAAGACCTGTCTCTGCCCTCAGGTTGCTTACAATGTAATGGTGGGCCAGGTGCTTTTAAACTCTGGCAGCTATAATGTATATTATTATAACTACGTGATGAACAAGTATCTTTACAATTATTATTGCTTTTTTTTTACATCAACATATTGATTTTTAAAGTTCTTTTACATTAGTACAGTACACACATCTTTAATGTATAGCTTGATGAACTTTTACATATGGATACACCCATGTAGCCACCACCCACTCAGTCAAGACTGAGGGAGTTGGTGCGGAGAGGAGGCTGTGAACTCAGGGTGTGTGGAAACAGTTACAATGAAAAAGGTGAGGAGTAGATATGATCAAGGTTACATTTCACCACTCAAGGATCATCATCATTTAATTAGTTCAATCCTTTGAAGTCTGGCCCTAGTAATGCTTGGCAAGCTTTTAATTCATGTTTTAACAATAATAAACCTTTAATTATTAACGAAAAGGTAAATTAATCCTCTCCATATGAGACTTGCAATTTGGATATTAAGTGTTTAGCTTGTAGTTAACAGTGCTTGCAGTGTAAAATTGTTTTTCTTGTAGCTACAAGGACACATAGCAAACACAGTTAAATACAATCTATATTGACCTGAATCCATTTTAGCAAACTTTGGATCAGCTTTCAGGGAGCTGACTTGACTGTTTGCAGAGAATATTCCAGGGCTCAGTATAATCTATGCTGAGAAACTCAATCAAGGAAAGAAACTCAAATAATGCTATTTGACCACTTTGCCCTGGTCATTATTACTTTTAAAGAGACTCTACATAAGATGCATTTAATGTTTATGATAGCTAAAAACTTAAAACCTACTACATATCCAACAACAGGAGAAGAGTTAGGAGTTAACAGAAATATGTTATGTAGCATAACATGTTACATATGTTACAATATGTAGCAGCCACTAAAAGTTATGTTTACATAAATTTTGAAAGCTCTGGCAAATGATTATGATTTAATTTAAAAACAGAACACCATCCCCACCCCCTGCCAATGCCTTATGCTCACAGCTGTGTAAAAATTTTTGGAGAAGTATAACAAAATGTCTTAAAATCCATTATGAAGATTCCTGTGACCTCTCTCCTTTTTCAAGAGGAATTTACCCTCCTAATATATGCTATCTTTAAGTATAAAAGTTAATGTGTTATTTTCTGATAAAATATGAAAATAAAATATGCTCATAAAAAGATTAGAGAATATAGAAAAGACTAGAGCAAGGAATAAAATTACCCATAATTCCACCACCTAAAGATAAACGAGCTCTTCCTCCCTCCTTTCAGAGAAATTATCAAAATCGGTGAACAGGTGTAAGTGATGCACCTAGTAGACACTGTAGGGAATAAAAGTAAGTACCTCCCAACATCATGAGATAAATGGCCTCCAGAGATGGCACAAACATAGCATGCATGTCACCACTACCCTCTCCTTTACCCATGACAGACATTGGTAATCACTCGTAGAATATTTTCCTTCTGAGCCTGGAGGAGGTTTGAAAATCTTTCTCAGCAATGTTCTAGATAAGCACTAGCAATAAGTCTGTCTGTGAGACACAAGATATTTGCCATTCTTGTCAGAAAATTCAATCCAATTTGACAAACATTGGTATATCTTTAGCCAAAATTAAGGTGATGCAAAGGCAGAGTTTGGGACTATGTGAAACAAAGACAACATGGGGTAATAGGTGATAGGACTAAGGTAGCAAATGGATGAAAGTGTCAAGAAAAAACTCTTTGTTCCTGGCCCAGTCTTCTCAGTTCTTTAGATGAGTTCGAACACCTTCAAGTAAGCCAAACCCTCTAATGTTGACCATCAACAAAAGTATGATAACGAGAATTTTCTTGGCTGTTCTGATGGAACAAACGGTTGCTCTTGCTAAGGCTCTGAGAGCTGCTGCTGTCATAGATAACAGCTTCTGCATTAGCAGCCGTCTGGCAGTAACCTGCTAATAGAAAGCTTTTTGGGTAATTGGAGTACAAAATATATCCTATAAATCTGCATTTTCTGCTGTGGTTAGAGGATTTCCATGTAATCTCTTCCCAGACTTTTTATATGCTCATTTGGAAGCCATCACCAATAAGCTCTTCCCAGGATTAAGTCTGAGTTTATGACCTTTAAAATGTTCCCTGAATAATCCCAGACACTATTTGTGACTAAGCTGTTGCCAAAACCAGGCATGTGACACATGGCAAAAGCCGTGACATGTTTTAGGCCCAGATTTATACATGCATGTGTTGTGGGATATTTGCTTGAATGGATGTAGGGAAAATGTCTCTTTGTCTTTACTTGTTAGTGTGGTCAAGATTTAAAATCCTTGTGTCTGAGGCAGAATTTGTCTTTTTCCTGCCAGTCTTTCGTTTTATCCTTTAATGATAGAAAATGAGTGTAATTTATTGATCTGCAGAAGTGCCAGACATCACGTTCGTCACTTTGCACATATGCTGCTACAGAATAGTGTGGAACTAAAAGGCAGTTCCCTATAGGTCCCTGTTCTGAAGGGGCTGCTGCCACCATAGCTACAGTACAGCTCAGAGGGACCTGGCTGCCAGGGGCCAGATCCATGGCCTTTGCAGAAATTACCACCCCCTTCCTCACCTCTTGCTGCTGGTTCAGAAAACCCTGAAATGTGGCCATGGGATGGATGCCTTCTTGGAGTTTGAGAGGCTGCTCTTGAGCCTCTGGGGCCGTGTCAGCCTGTCCACCTTGTCCACTTGACCGGTCTGTCCAGTAGGCGGCAGCTTTTGTGTGGCACACATCTGAGATTGTGTCTGTTCCTGGGGTGCTGGTGCTCTTTTCTCATTTCCCAGTTTCATGTCCCTCAAGCCTTCCAGTGAGCTTCTTGCACCTTTCCCTCTCTCGTTCTCGTCTCTGGGTGTTTCCAAGCCTTGTCTTTTACACAGACCCTGTCACAGAACCTTCTCATTATTAAGGACATTGTAGAAGAATAAGAGTCTTGACATAGAAGTCCTGCCCTGCCACTTTCTACCTCCTGTCACCTTTTTGAAGTCACGTAATATCTCTAACTTGCAGCTTCAGTTAGGAGCGGGGCTTTCGGGTGGCGGACCAGGTTTGAATTCTGACCTTGTCTTGCTGTGAGGCCTTGAGCAAGTTACTGAACCTCCCTGAGCTCTTTTTGCTCATCTGTCAAGTGGGAATACTGGCTGTCTCTCTGCCTTTCTGTCCACTTAGAGAATGGAAAAGGTTTCTTCTACTCATGGCACATAGTCGACACCAAAAACAAACACCTGCAAGAGAGGACATCCTTCCACCGGTCCCTACTAGGCACTGGCAAAGGATGTTTTTGACTCCGTAATGACTTCAACAAGAGAATTCTCAGTTTACACGTGGACATTCACTAGGCCTGTCTGTCTTTGTACAGCCTGCGTGCTGGCTCAGGTGTTATTCTGTTTACAGATTGATCCTTGAGAGGAAGTAGAGCGTCATGGGCGAGCGCTCAGGCCTTGAAGCTAGATTACCTGAGTTTAAATCCTCGCACTGCGCTGATTAGCCCTGCGATCTTGGGGAAGTTGCCTAACCTCTCTGGGCCTGTTTCCTCATCTATAAAGCAATTAGCAGAGTGTCTTGGTACATGGAGGGCAGTGTTAGCTATTGTGGTCATTCCTGTAGTGTCTCTATTGGAAGAGCTCTAAAAGCCATGGGGTGTGTGCTCATGGCTTGCAGAACTCTGCTCACCTCTGACTCTCTCCTGAGATTAAGACTCACTTTCTTCTTAAAAGACAACTAGGATTATTTATTTCAGTGGATGCTTTGATGCCCAGAATTCATATCAGAACCCTTGCTTCTACTGAGCCAATCTTGCCGTCAGACTTCTAGACAGCATTTCCTCTGTGGAGCCACAACCCTCTCATTCCTCCAGGAAGAGAGTGAAGCCCTCGCTGAGTGCCTCCTGTGCTCAGCAGTGGGCTGTGCCGGCCAGCACAGCTTCCTCCCTAAAGACACGATGAACGAGAGAGCGAGCTGGCGAGGGAAGAAGAGAAGAGGCACAGAAGAGAGGTAACAAAACTCCTCTGGAATGTTTCCACATTCGGTTTTTGTCTCCTGAGTCCCTCCTTCTTACAGATGGAGGTGGCCACCAGATATCTTGGATTTTTTTCTGGGCTGGTCATTTTCATATATTCTTGCTGTAGTCCCTGCAGCCTGCCTGTTACTGGGCCACGAATTCTAAACTTGGGGTTTGGAAAATAGAATGAGGCAAAGGAATAGAAGCCTTTGCTTTCATTGTTTGAATAATAAATACCTCCTCTCAAAGACAGGATAGGAAGGATTCCTGGATCCGGCTGGGATTGTCCCTTTGGAAACTAAGGCAACCCTTTGGGTGTTTTGCACACAAACCCTGGGTTCTCTGCTGGGCGCTGCTGTGTCTGGCAGCCAGCCCTGACTGCAGCCCCATGTGGCCACTGATGCCCAGGCCTGGGAGCCCAGTCTCTGTTGCTCCTTATGTGGCTCTTTGCTCTCTTCTTTGTTTTTCCCCTCTCCCTTCTTGTCTCTCCTTTTCTTTCTCATCTTCCTCCTCCGCCATTACAAAGAGGTCATTCTGGAGTGTTTGGCTGGATGGGGAGCTGCCAGATCATCCACAGACCACCAGCTTCACATTTTATGCAGCGAGAAAGCTGCACAGTGTGGAGGCATTATTTTGCCTCACCCATCTGGGACAAAGGGAAATTGCTCACAGGAAACTCAAGAAAGGAAAGTAAAGAGCACCACAAACCCGTTCTCGCTCAGGCACTGAGTTAGTGCTGGTGACTAAAATGCAGACCTTGTCCCCAAGGCGTTTGCAGTGGAGGAGGCAGACGGGGACACGGGCTCAGAGTGACCCAGTGTGGAAAGTGCGAGGACAGGCCTGAGAACCTGACCCAGCACTGGCGGGTCTGGGAAGGCCTCCAAGAGGGAGCACCCCACAAGCCGAGCCCTGAAAAATGAGTGGTGGGGAGCCAGACAATGGGCCAGAGGAGAGGAAAAGAGCCTCATCTTATTTCATTCTCCGAACTCGATAATGCAGTTCTTATAATCGTCATTTTATCAGTGAAGAAACTGCGGCTCAGAGAATTCGGTTAGTTACCCAAATCAGCCACCTAGTAAGTAGTAAAGCCAAGATTCAAACCCAGGACTTCAACTCTCAAGGCAAATGCTCTGGGTTCAAGTGTGCTCAAGGTCCGCTCAGGCTTATTTCTGAACGTGACTTTGAAAACAAAGCAAAGACATTTTTGCTAGGTAACAGGGACACAAAAAAGAAAACCCTGCATAGGCCCTGTCATTGAACTCTTCCCACCATACCAGCTATAAGTGCCTGGAGCGACTTCAGGCCTGGTCATTCTGGCCACATCGACAGCGGCATGGTCTTGGTTTGGTTCAGGTACAGCTGCGTCTCTGACCCGCTCTGAAGGGTAGTGGTTCCATCAGAGCACTTGCAGCATAGGCAGTGCCTCAGAAGATGTTTTAAGGCAGTTTCTTTGTCCTGCAGATGTATTCACAACTCTTCCACACTGAATAAGACCAAATGGCAAGATAGCTGTAAGAGTTGCTGTGGGGGGCCGGCCTGGTGGCGCAGCTGTTAAGTGCACACGTTCCACTTCTCAGTGGCCCAGGGTTTGCCGGTTCGGATCCCAGGTGCGGACTTGGCATCGCTTGGCACACCATTCTGTGGTAGGCGTCCCACATATAAAGTAGAGGGAGATGGGCACGGATGTTAGCTCAGGGCCAGGCTTCCTCAGCAAAAAAGAGGAAGGCTGGCAGTAGTTAGCTCAGGGCTAATCTTCCTTGGGGAAAAAAAAAAAAGAGTTGCTGGGTATGGTTGTTTAGTCTGTCCACTGCACAAATGTGGCTGGCTAAGAGGCAAATGGGGCTGACTGCATCCTGCACTCTGTTTACCAGGCTGTGTGCCCTAGCATGGGCTTGTCTGTCCATCCAGAGGAAAGGGTGTCTTTTCTCTAACGGATGTGTAAAGCTCCTCAAACCCAACATTTTCTCTTAGATATATGATGCTAATTGGACTCAGGTTGCCATTTCTCCATCTATACATTTTATAAATTGATGTCGTTCAGAGTCTTATAAAATTTTTACAATAGACCTCTATCAAAAGTTAGTTTTGTATTTTTGTGAATTTTCTTCATGGATTAGCTAAGATGATACAATGAAAATTTTAAAAATCTATTCTTTTGCACCCACAAATGTGCTTCTTTTGGCTGTTGCCCAACTCAGTCTAGTTTGGGAGCTATGATTCCCGAGGAATTAAGTACAGCATTCCTAGCTTCCCTCTGATTCCTGGATTAGCACAACTTCCCTCAGCCCACAGCTGAATTCCAGCCCCGAGGAAGAAATGTCTTGGAGTGAACTCCCAGCCTGGAGCCTGTCAGAGGTGGTGTCATGTGTTTGCCTTAGCTGAACAAAAAGCAAGCAGGCTTTCCGGGCTCGCTCCGCCTCCCTACACCCCCCTCTGGAGAGGCCGGTTAGCGTCTAGACAGTGTCTGCTTGGCACTGCGCCTTCCAGCACAATCTGCGCAGTTCTGCAGCTCTGGCTTGGGTTGCCTCTCCTCGCTCATTTCCCCAGTTTTCTTAGTCTGCCTTAAACTGTCTCAGTGGCACTGATGTGAGCCACACACATAAGAAGCAGGTGAGTGAATCTGTGAGATTGTCAGGGTTCAGCCGTCTTGAGAGGTTCACAGTTGAGAAAACACCCACAGTGCCGGCAGAAGCTGGGGCTGAGTTTATAGAGATCCCCGATGGCAGCTGGCTTCCAACAAGCCTCCATTTGTTGGCCAGAGATGGGCTGGAGCAGATAACCCGGGACAGACAGTGGCACCCAGGCCATGAGCCTCATTACTGCCTTCCACTGTGGTGTGACCTTGGGCAGGTCACTGGACACCTCATCTGCAAATGATGAGGGTCAGAGCAGGCGAGCTCTAAACCCAGCTCTGAAATCCCATCCCTCTAGAAGGAGGCGGACATTTTAGGTTGAATTGTCAAATATTCTACCTAATGGAGTTAGGATAGTGGATAGGTCTTGTCTTAATTGACGGCCTGGGCAGGAACAGTTTTAAAGAGAAGCTGGCCCAGGAATGGGAAAAGAGAATGAATAAAAGCAGGAGGCATTTTATGTCCCTTACTTGCTCCTGCAAGTGTTGAGTGCAATATAAACAGTACAGCACGTGGCACCCAAACGGTCTTCATGCCCAGGAATCTCAAACACCTGATTTTTCCACTTTAGAAACCAGCTGCTCAACAACACTGGACAGGAAATGAAGGATGCTGGGTCCCCTTGGGGTTGAGCAAGGACGCTTTAAAAAGAAAAAAAGAAAACCCCAAATTCCAAAGTGTGTAACTTGAGCTTCTATTGAACTTATTTAAAAAAACAAAAACAAACTTTCTTCTGACCTTTGTAAATATTCACATTATCATTAAAAATAATAATAAATTTTCATTAAAAATAATGATGCAGTATTAAAATGGCTTACAGAAAGTTGTCTGAAGATGTGGCACACTCTAGCTTTGCTTTCTGGAGCCCTTCTTGCCTTCTTCCCATGTTGCCTCACCCATGACCAGGATCCTGCGTTTCCTGAGCACATATTGATGAAGTCCCTGCCTGGTCCCATGCCCTTCTAAGTCAGTGCAGGGCTCGTGTTACAGCTGGGGGCACTGTTCTTCCACCTTGACCTCAGCGGTTAAATCAAGTGAAGTGACTTGCGAGGGTGAACTCAGTGAGGAAACAGAGGCCAATGCAGATGTTTTAGTCCTGCTTAAAGCTTGGTACCTTCACTGCACTCCAGTTCCCGCATCCCACCGGATAAGCCTAGAATATTAAGTTGTGCTGACTGTTGGTCCTGAATGGGGGGCCAGCCCAATGTTGTATGTGCTTTCCTAATAAGGCTACTTGTAAAACGAGAATTGAGTTAAAATTGGCTGTGCTCTAGGGTAGACTATAGACCGAGACACACAGATAAATTTCACTACTTAATTGACACTACTGAATTGACTTAAATTTCACTATTTAGAGAACATGACCATCTACCTATAGCTCAAATACACTTCTCTCACAACAACCAATTCCTGTGGAGACTGATAAAGAGAAGCATATACGTTCTGTAGGCACAGGTTCTACCAACTGTAGATCAAAAGGCCTACCACAGTGTGTCTGTACCAAACATGGAGATGCACACTTTTTCTTGTCATTAATCCCTAAACAATACAGCATAACAACTATTTACATACTATTTACATTGTATTCGAACTTATAAGTAATCTACGGATGCTTAAAGTATATGGGATGTCGGATGTAGGTTAAATGCAAATACTGCACCATTTTATAAGAGCGACTTGAGAATCCTTAAGTTTTGTATCCATGAGGATTTGGAAACCAGTCCGCCTGCGGATGCTGAGGGATGACTGTAATTCAGTTTCCCTTAATTTGACTGTTTTGTTTAATTCAGTTTAGTATTTGACTTCTGGTCTACTGTCCTGATCCCTTTCTGAGCCCAGGCAAATAGATCAGTGCTTATTTTTGTCGCTGTGAAGTTTGCTTGTTAATGAACATCAGCTTAATCAATATGTGTTATTCATTCATTCATTCATTCCCCATCTCATTCCTAAAATGAGAGAGATGTGTTTCCTCTCAAATCCCGTGGTTACCATGTCCCACTAGCTCTGTCAGAATTAGGCTAACTGAGCGTAGTTTCCCTTATAGGGAAGGACCCACATTTGTGGCATAACATTTGCAGCAGAGAAAAATAAAATGGATGGAGAGCTCAAAGATGGTCCAGAGAAATTCTTGGTGACTCTGACAAGGATACCTAACTCATCTAAACTTTAGTACAAAATGGATACATATGGAATTCCTGTTAGAGCAGCTAAAAGCTACTGAAGCAGAATTCCGGTGCCCACACTGAGCACAGACTCAGACATACCTGAATGTCCTTCACTGTCAGGGTCTCCATCAGGAATGCCCAGGTGTGGCTTCTGGGTGGCCCTGGCCAGCTCACAAAACCTGTTTTGGAATGGAGGCAGAATTTACAAATGTCCAGAATGCTCAGCTTCACTTCTTCAAGGGCATCCTCATCCTTGGGTCTTCACTATATGCTCTAATTACGTTGCAACAGTTAATTGGGGGCAGGCTGAGGTCTACATCAGAAGTGGGACATTCACCTGGCTTCCCCTCAGACTCCTAAGAATCTTTCAGGATTATGTCCATTCATGCTCTGTTCCCCCACCTCCTCTAGTCTTCTGTGCTTGGCATTTTCTATTTCCTTTCCTTTCTTATCCTGTGTGGCCTTGGCCTTGCCAACAGCCACATGCAGGGAAGCAGACTTCCTGGTTTAACTATTTATTTTAAGGGTAAAGCCTTTTACTTTATGCATTAATTGGTGTCTGCATCGTGTTCAACAGAACAGTAATTTTCTGCGTGGCACCGAGGGCTGGCTAATGATCAAAGAAAACCCCAACACAAGGACAGCCACTTCAGGTGTGAGTTCATTTGGGGTTTCTCAATTTCCTTTTTTGGGGTGTGGGACAAGAAGGGAGAGTGAGATCGGGAAGTGTTTTGAGTAGAGGCCAGACATTCAAGTCTTTCCTTAGTGTTGGGTATAATAAATTCAGTACTTAGTGCAGACTTATTTCTTAATAAAATTTCTTAAGCTACTTCTGGGCCATTTTGTTTAAAGGACACTTACAAAGTTAATCACTTTCTCTCTGAGAACTACAACTGGAAAAGAGTCTGTGTTTTTCCTTATTTTCTACAAAAAAAGTGTAATATAACCTGGATAATAATAAGAAACTATGAAAGTTGGAATTTTTGTATTTGTGACACCCCCTATATAGGTACTCTCTGTTTTTAAACTAAAATGAACCACGAAGGTAATATGAAATCCTGTAACAACAACCAATGCTTGAGGATTATTAACCCCACTGTGTTGGTCATTTTCCTCTTAGGTAATTGCGTTTTTCCCTCTGAATTCCCTTTACACTTTTGATCAAACAGAGGGCTCTTCATTTCCCTCTTAGGTTGCTTCACCGAATTGCTAGTGGATTAGGGAGCAAGCTGGGCTCCTTCCCAGAGGCTATATTTCAGTTGGTGATTGCGTTATTTTTCTAGCTAATGCTGTCATTATTTTGCCCAGTATAAAATGGCATTGTCATTTCGTGACCATAATTACTTATGTTACGGTGGCCAGGACTGTAAAGACCTCATTCCCCAGTGACCTGTTGTTTAACTCCAGGAAAAAGTCCCCTCTGCCTAGGTTGGTGAAGTGAGTGTGTGTGTGTGTGGTTCCCAGATAGCTGAGGGCTATTATGGGCTCTAGATTACCAGTCTGTGGCTTTTGATGTGAAAACAGCCATATTCAGAAAACCATGACATTCTCTTTGAGGGAGAGACAAAAATTAGGGATTCGAAGCCCAAGGGTCTTGGAAGCATGTGAACTGTCCCCAAACAGTTCTTGTTTAGGAATGGATGGAGTAAACAGGAAGAGGGAAAATAGGGGTGAGGACGACCGCGGGAAGAGGAAGGAGGCAGTGATGGGGTGGGAGCCCCTCACCGTTGGCTGTAGTGCGGTAAGGAAATGAAGGCAGGGCGATAAAGTGGAGAACGTCTGGTCTTAAATGCTTCCTGAGGAAATACTGTGAGTGAACGCTGCTGATAGATTTGATCTGAAAAGATAACGTAACTGTTTTTGCTCAGTAAATGCATGGTCTGTAAGCAAAACTCCCAAGAGCAAATGATAATGTGAAAGTTGTAAATTAACATGGTGCCTGTGTAGAGTGTGTTCACCAAGGGAAATAATGATAGGAAGTACCTTACACAAAGTAAGTGCTCAATAAATAGGAGCTGCTATGCTTCTTGTTGCTTTTGCCTGAATTCCCCGGGAGAGTAAAACTACAGGGAAAGACAGACAGAGCCCAGACCTTGGTTTCTCAAACTCCGTGTTGAGTGATGTTAATATATGTGCTAGGTAGATGGCTTTTTAGTTGCAAGACTTTTCAGAGCCTTGCAATATTCATATGCATTATTTATTTTCCTCTCTAGGAGGAAAGGTTTTTGTTTGTTTTTTTTTTTTTGAGGAAGATTAGCCCTGAGCTAACTGCTGTCAATCCTCCTCTTTTCGCTGAGGAAGACTGGCCCTGAGCTAACATCCATGCCCATCTTCCTCTACTTTATATGTGGAATACCTACCACAGCATGGCATGCCAAGCGGTGCCATGTCTGCACCCAGGATCCGAACCAGCAAACCCCGGTCTGCCGAAACGGAATGTGCGCACTTAACCACTGCACCACTGGGCCAGCCCCTAGGAGGAAAGTATTATAAGCAATGTTTCCCAGACATTTCACCACAGAACAGCATTTTAAAACATACCATAAATATTTCAAGGCTAGTGTTCCATGAAACAGTTTGGAAACATTGGTCAATTCCAGGCAGATTTCTGTAAGTAGAGTCTATTTACATCTGACCCCAGGTCTTAGTGGGCTTGCTGAACTCACTTCCTAAACTAATTCCGTTTCATTGGTAAGGCATGGGACTCATCTGGACTCCAGGGCCAGTTTGAGAGAATATCCTTCTGGGAGTGACTCCAGACTGGACCGTGGGCATGGCCATGTCCCTGCCTACCTAAAACTGGCTGGATTTTTTGATTGTCCAGGAATTTTGAAATACCCAAAAATCTTCTTTTTACTTTTTCACGTTCCCTATCCAAACCCAGTCCATCAGCAAGTCCTGTCAACTCTACTGTCAGGATATATCACCTCTTCATGGACTGTTCTCTGTCTCCATCGCCACCACCTCATCCAAGCCACCTTCATTTTGTGCCTGGACTATTGCAGTAGCATCCTAGATGCTCTCCCCCTTTTCCTTCTTGCCTGTCTCCATCTGCTTCTCTACACAGCAGCCTGAATAATCTTCCTAAGACAGGTATCTGATCATGTCACTCTCCCACGTAAAACCCTCCAGCGGCCCCTTTGTCATTAAGAATAAAATCGAAATATCTTATCAGCGCCTACAAGGTCCTTCATGCTCCAGCCCTTGCCTGCTTTTCTCAGCTTACCTCTCACTGCTCTCCCTTTTGGACCCTGTGTCACAGCCACACTGACTTTCTTTTGTTCCAGAAACATAACAAATTGCACCCTTCTTCAGAACCTTTGCGCTTTTCTTCTCTCTGCCTGAACTGCTCCTCTCATCCTTCAGGGCTCAGCTCAAGAGAGCGTTCCCTAATGACTCGATCTAAGTGGTGCTCTCTGTCCCAGATCTCTCCGTCAGACATCCTCTATAGTCTTCTAAGTATTGACCACAATCTGAAATGATCTTGTTGTTGGTGTTTATTCTCTGTCCTTCCTCTAGAATATGTACTCCTTCAGGACAGAGCCCTTCTCTGTCCCATACACCAGTGAATCCCCAGCATCTAGAACTGAGCTTAGTGAGATGCCCAGTGAATATTTCTTGAATTAATCCACTGGCCAAATGGATTAATTAATGAACCCAAATATCTCATATGCTATATGAGAAGATGCACGGTATCTTGCCTATAATCTTTGTACCCCAACCATCTCTGTGCTGGATTCTCTAAGTGTGTTATGCACCTGGGAAGGTGGTTGACAGCACTTTTCCGTCAACACTTTGCTTAACCTTGGACGTGGTAGTAATGCTGGGCTTGCTCAGTCTGACCCCTGGACGCTGATGCTCTCAGCTCCAGGTGAAGCTGGAATTTAAGCAGAGGCTGGGTGAATAGTAAATATTTTTATTTTTTCCTTCCATGATCAGCAATTCTAATTTAACTGGGCATCATTCCCAGAGTAAGCTAATGTCCCAAGGGACTGTAAAATAAAGCATTAAATTCTGTTATTTCTTTGCCCCAAAGCCTCTGGTCACTTTGTCTTCTGACCTCACCATTTGCTGAGACCTTCACTTTTTGGGATCCTTTCTGCTCTTGCCCTCTCTCCTGTTTCATTTGAATGGCAACTGTGATGTCCCCAGTATGGGAAAAACAATGTCTCTGGACTTAGACATTAGATCTCAGAGAAGTCTTTTATTCTGGAGAAAGTTCCACCAAAGGCACAGAGATCAGCCGTGGGTGGAGTCCTGGGGAGCAGACCACCCCCACTTACCCTCAGTCTTACTTCTGTAAAACTCTTACAGTTCACCCTTCCACCAGTTTTCCTGACTTCCATAGCTTCTTGCTCCACTTTTCAGTGGAGTGAGGGAAACCAAAAGCACTTCAACATGTGGCATTTCTCCAGTGTTTAGTCAGTTAAAAATGAAGGAGAACAGAGCTTTGAGAACTACTGCTACATAATACTTGGGAGTGTTTTTACCGCAAATGATAATCTATCTGTAGCAACTAAGCTAGTAGGATTTTGTGTAGAGTTTCTGAGGCAGTCCTTGGGGGAATACAAAAAGAACAGAAAAGGAGGTCTTTGTGCATTGTTGGTACAGCTTTAGGGTCTCCCAGGATTTTAATCTCTGCAAAAATAGGGAGTTTGTCTACAATGGCGCAGAATACCTGGCAGTCCCGCATTGGTGGGTCTCCTGTCAGCTAAGGCCTGATTGGCCCGCACAAGTAGGTTTTACAGTTCCTTCTCCCCAGCTGTGACTTCCCAACTGTTCCAAGGAAAGAATGCAAGGCAGGAATGTCTAAGAAGAATAGAATGTACATGTTTTCATTGACTTCAATCTCAAGGCACTAAAAGTGTGTGTGGGGGGCTGTTTGTAATATTATTGAAAGCTGGCGGCAACAGAATATAGCAGTCAAGCCAAGAAAATGAAAAAAAATGTTTGAGAAGTATCCACTTCATTGCCAAATTTATCCACGGACTTTTATGCAAAAAAAAAAAAAAAAAGTGTATTTAAATAGTTAAGAGCAGGCTCAATATATGTAGTTTAATTAGCCCCTTATCATTATTTCATGAGATACGTTATACAAATCCTAAAGACAGGAGGTGGCGAACATTTTGTTTTCCTTAGAGAGGAGACTGGAAGGGTGAACAGACTTGTCCACAGGCATTGAAAGCAGAGCCAGAATTAGGCTGAATCACCCATGACGCCTGCCCGTTTTCAAAGGACTGGGTGTTCATTACCTCGGTATCCTGGTCCCAGATGCCGTCCAGCATGCTGCCCTACCCATGTGTTCAGATAATATCTGTTGACTTCAATTATGTACAGCACTTCTAAAACATTCCAAGTTAAAGAAAGTCTTACTCTTTCTACCTAAGCTTTCCTCCTCGATTCATCAGTAATATGTCAGAGCTCAAACTTACTGTGTAGAGCTGTGCTGTTCAGTAGGAAAAGCTACCAGCCATAAGTGGCTATTGAGCACTTGAAATGTGGTTAGTCCAATGAAGATGCACTGTGCGTGTAGAATACACTCCAGATTTCAAAGACTTAATATGGAAAAAAAAAGCATATAAAATATTTCATTAATCGTATTGATTACATACTGAAATGGCAGCATTTTTGATATATTGGCTTAAATAAAACAAATTATTAAAATAATTTTATCTGTTTCTCTTGACTTTTTAAAATGTCAGCGTTTTTAAAGTGGCCACTAGACACTTTTAAATCATCTGTGAGATGGATATATTTCTATTGGACAGCTCTGCTCTAGACATTTGTCACTTTTAACCATACGGTTCACTTAGCCGCACATTGTCTTGAGCTATCTCTTATTAGATTGTGTTGTTCTGTTATTTAAAATCCCATGTGTTTCTGCCCCCTCTCCTCATCTGAACTTAGGGACGTGGACTGAGCTTTGTCCTTCCTTGAGTCCCTAGCACCTGGCACAGTGTTTGCTGTTTTGCTGCTCGATTGCCCATGTATTGCTTACTTGCATGGAAATAGGTTTTGTCCAGTTCTGCGATGGACAGTGATAAGGAAATGCAGATTAATTTGTGTTTAGAGTGTTGCTTTTTTCAAAGGGACTGATTTTATCTAGTTCTTAATTTGTTCCAGAAAGGTTAACATTCCTCTAGACTGGACGATTAAAATCTAGGGGACCTGCAGGAGGTGCCAGAACTTCCTGACACATGTGCCCAGCAGAGAGCAATGCTGTTCATTGATGGTTACAGGTCGTAAGGAGCCCCTCATTGCCACCCAAAAATCTTAGGGATGCTCCACATTAAGCTTAGAGATTTGCACCCCACTTTTCAGGACTGTCTGGGTTTAGGTGCAGGTAAATAAGGCACGCTGGCCCCATTGACTCCCACCCTTGAGCCAGGGCTGAGAGAAGAGGGCCACCACCAGCCATGGTTACCAAGTAACTGCCAGGAACTCCTACCAAATGGCTGTGATTTCCAGAGTTCTGAGAAAATACTAGGGCATGCACCCTGGGTGGGCCTTACCCTTTAAACATCCTACAATTTTGTAACTGAGCTTGTGGCTGAACCACATGACCGTAATTTCTAGGCTGCCTATATTATGCCTAAAATACAGTCATTTCTGCTGGTTCCCTGGGAGAGTTTGACCTTTCCCTGGGTTTTGTGACTACAGGCTCCCTGAGCCACTGTTTTTCATTGTGTTGTTAAGGAATGTGTAAGAATGCACCTCTGGAAACCTCCCCTCTTCAGGGGGAGATTTATTAGGTCTTGCTGCTGTAGAATGATCCCACTCCATTGACCACATTATTGCTGTAAATTCATACAGAACCATCTGCCTTTGGCAACAATGCATGAAATGAATGATGCCATCTTTAGAAAAGCAGTTGGAAGGATTTATAATGACCAAGATTTTGAAGCAAAAGTTGTCCCACCCGCCCAGTTTCCCCAGCTTTGCAGCAACAGAACCCCAGGAACATCCTCATGTGGCAGTTGAGTCCAGGGAGACTGAAGCTCCAAGAGGCAGTCCGCATCCAGAGGAGTACTTTCTTGGGTTTCTCATCTTTCCTAGTTTGGGATTCCTAGGAAAATCGAGTCCCAGAATCTATAGCTGGGTTCCTGGGGGCTCATTCCAACACTGTAAAATAAAAATGAGCATTTCTCCCTTGGGCTGCCTAAGAATCAAGGTGACCGTGAGTCACAGTTTGTTCCTGTTGACCAAGTATGTCAATTTATGAGGTCCCCTTTTACTCTCAAAAATGTCCCAGTTTGGCTGATAAAATATCCAGTTGCCCTACTCTGAGCAGATATTCCCCCACTCCAGCTCATACCCCTCCCTGTCCTGCAGCACCCGTCCAGCATCTCCCCTCTTGAGGAGCTGGGCTCCATAGTCATACGTAATTTAAGCTTGCAGCTTCCCTCACTCGTCCTCAGACTCAGATCCAGAGAGCTCCCCAGAGGACATTATCACCTGTACAAACTCTCCTCTAGGAATCGACTTTTTTGGATGCCAGCTGAAGGGAGCCCTTCATTTGCATTTATAATTGCTCCAGGGGGTGTATATCTGGGGAGGAGGAAGCAGGGATGAGGAGGAATTGGGTGGGGAGGGTCCTCAAGAGTCTGGGAGTGGGCACGCTGGAGGAATGAGCCCTGCCCGTAGAGCCTGAGGGTGATGAACACCACCTGCCTCTGGCGTTTCCTTGGAAGACTGTATTTCTCGGACTCCAGGTTTCCCCCCACTTTTCTTCCGGCCAGCAGTTGCCATGGCAACATAGTGTCTGAGAACTTCTAATTACATCTGTCTGCTTCTCCTAGAACCATACCGAGCCACACATATGGAGACTTCATTTAGCCCAGAGTTGCTTGCTGGGTTTTAACCCCTTCTGCATTCCTTGGGCTGGAGAATAATTGCCAGGATGCTGGAGACTTGACAGCTGCTTTGCAGCTACACTGCCCCAAAGCTTCCCAGGGCTTTGTCCGAGTTTTTAAAGTGGAGATTCATGCTGTGCTGCTGTGCTGGGTCTCTGGATGTCTCTGCTCCATTCTGTTGCAGTCAACCCTAACCTCCCTGCAGTGCCCCCCACTTTGCCCCCCTCCATTCCGTCAAGTGGTCTCAGCTCTTGGTTGGACATCACAGTTCTTTTAAGGTGTCCAAGCGCCAGGGGAAATAAATCACTTGGGCACAGCTAAGTCTTTGCTCTTCCCTGGCAGCTCGATGTTTCAATTATCTTCCAGCCCACAGCAAGGTCAGCCTCAGGATGAGCCAGAGGGGAATAGGTGGAGACCCCTGGAATATTCTAAGGCTGGGGAGGGGTAGAACAAAGCAAGAAGCTTCTTTTTCTGGTTTAGGGAGACTGACCAACTTACCTCTCTTCTGCCTCATAGGGCAATGTAGGGGCTGGGGTTCCTGAGAAAAGTTAACACAAAACAGCTGCCTTGGATAATAAGGCTATTTTTACAATTTCTCTTGGCCTCTTCTTACTTGTTCTCTTCCTCTCTGCTTCTCCCTTGTATAGGCCAGCAAGGTGCCAGGCTGCTCTTTGCCGCCCCCACCCTATACTCTGAAGTCTCACCCAATTTTGCCTTCCTCTGAGGTACCTCACGTTCCCACATTACCTCATCTTCCACCCTCTTTCCCGCCACCAAATTCTCCTTCCCTCAGCATGTCAGCTAGCTTATACATTGTTATGAACAAAGAAAATGACTGGAAGCCATTTCAGTCCCCCATCGCTCTCCTGTCCACCTCACCAACACACACATACACCAATGTCTGTCTGTGGGTCTAAGACAATCTCTAATTAGTGAAATTCCAGGCTGAATATTTATGGCCTGATGGAGGAGTGTGGGGTCTTTAGACTGCTTCCCCAAAAAGACTGGTCCTGGAAAGGGGCAGCCCCAGGAGAGGAGTTGGCACTGGGGTTGTCTTTCTGCCCTACTCCAAGTCCTCAGGACAGTGTGGTTCTGTCGCCCTTTTATGCTTTCGATGAAGGTTGATTGAGTGGTACAGGGTACTATGCTAGGACCTATGGAAGAACTTTAAAACGTAATCCTTGTCCTCGAGGAACCTATAGTTCAGCTAGGAAGACAAATCTGCATAATCAATTCAAATTTTTAAAAAGTGATTAAAATGAATTCATACAAAGAGGAATGAAAGATCAGAGAAGGAAGGAGGAATTCATACCAATCCAAAGAAGGTCCCTGAGGATGGAGTGGTGTAACTTGAGCTAAGACTTGAAGGACAGGAGGAATTTGTGCAATCCAGACAATAAATCAGACTTCCCAGATGGTGACATTATTTTTTCAGCTGGTCTTGTGGGACATTCTCTGCTCATCTGAAGATTAGAGAAGCATCTCACAATATCTCATGGTGTTAACATTTTCAAAGGGTAATGTGTTCTCATTTCAAAGTGTAGACCCTCAGCAGCCCTTGGCCCCTTAGTTTAGTCTGCTGTGGCTACCTGCTCTACTCACAGACACCTCCTGAAGCTCCCTGTAGCCAGAGGACCTGAGAAGTGAGGGTTCCTGGAGGTGAGAAAGCCAAGAATCTTGAGGCCACATAAACAATGAGGTCACCCAGGAGGGAGAAAGAGGACTGAGCCACGTGCCAAAGACCTTGTTTAATGTGGCCAAGTAGATGACAGTGTCAGGCATCAGTGCCAGGTCGTGTGAGCCACCTTGGAGGGCGGTGGCTTAATTTTCAGGGTTAGAGGGAGCCATGTGCACATTAGGATAATGGAAAGGAGCTACAGATGTGATGGGGGAATATTTCCCAGCTCAGAGAAGGTACCCAAGTTCTCTGCCATGGTGGATTCCTTCCCTGGTAGGTACATGAAATCAGGAGCTACCTTAATTCAGTAGTGCTCAGGGCAAAAGGGGTGGAGAGGAGAACTTGTAGCTCTTAGCCTGTATCCATACCTCTTCAGCCTTCCATTAAAGCAGGGGAATAAATCCTACATTCCACTCAGAAGTCAAAAGAATGTGAATTCTATTTGATTCAGGCCTTGAGAGGCTTGGGGAGGTGGAGGGTTGGCCTGCTCAGGATGGAGTGCCGGGAGTGTGCAGGGCTGTTGGTGTCGATGTGGCAGGCCCTGCACGGACTCTTCTGAAACTGGTTCTCAGAACGCTTCCACAGCTGCCTTAAAGCTGCCTCTTCTCTTTAGTTGAGGGTATTGGGATTTAGGTGTGTGGATTTTTTTTTTTTTAACTTTTAATCAACCATTTTCCTTGAACTACATGTGGAAATAATTAGAGCATGAATGCTGAGTAAATGTGAGCCCTGGCAGTCCCAGACATACTTCAGTGACAGGTTCTTGGCAGGAATGAAGAATTGTGAATCTCATGTGAATTTCCTTTAGCCATTCGCTCTCTTCTTTTCTTCCCTTTTTTTCTTGCAAGGCAAACACAAACAGAATAAAAACGTTATTAATGGCATTCTAGGGGAGCAGAGAGTTCCAACCAGTTAACTAAGAGTGAAATCAGGCCACTCAACTGGGGTCCGGTTACCGCTCTCCTGATTTCCTCTGCTGTGATCCAGGAGGGAATGAAAAGGCATTGCTGATGAAAATCCTTTGACTATGAAAGCCAACTTTAATTCCCCCAGCAAAGCCCAGCAAAAACCCTGAAACACCCTCAGGAGGGTCTATATGTACCCAATCTCTTCAGTTTGGGCATTTTGGTTAGCTTCTTTGGGAGATTACTGTTTCAGATATTCCTGAATGTCAAACTTTAAATTCCTGTGCTTTCTAGTTAAGAGAATTCCAGCCATTTAAGGGGTTTGGGCATCATCTATAATGCTTTTATTTTATAGATGGGGAAACTGAGGCCCAGAGAGGTCAAGCACCTTGCTCGAAGTCCTGCAGTATGTTAGAGGCAGGGCGATGTCCAGGGCATGTCTCCAGGTTCCCGCCTTAGTTCTCTTTACGTAGGACCTCACTGCCTCTGCCTAGTCTGCCCTCTGGGTTACTGTTCAGCAGAGGTTTAAAAGCTTCTCTTTTTTTTGGCTGTTTCATCCCAATATTTGCCAAATCATTTCTCATACAGTGACATTCATCATCCATTTCTTGGAGCTCTCTAGACTTCCTGGTTTTGCTCCCAGTTTTCTGAATGCACTTACTCTCCTTTCTTGGCTGCTTTGCCTTCAGAAGCCTCATATAGTTGTGCAGGCTGTTCACTGCACGAGGAGGTGAGGTGGGCTGAAATCCAGCCTGCACTCTGCTTGCCAAGTCCTATAACCTGGCCCAGTGTTGCATCTGCCCGGAGGGGAAGGCACCTTTTCTGATTTGCACAAAGACCCCATGTGGGCTGCTGGCAGCCTGTTCTCATTCCTGCTCATCCATGCCTTCCTCTCCTCAGCCACCCCCAGCCCTCCATTCCCACCCTTTCCTCCTCAGCTCATTTGTTCTCTAGCCCCATTTCTCACTCCTACATGCATGATGTCCAGATGTGCATCTCTAGTCCTTTAGTTTCAACTGTCAGTGGGATGTTTTACTGTCCCCTTAGACTTATGTCCATAACTGACTCATCATGGCCTGCCCCTCCCTCACTTGGCTGCTTCCCAGGGCTCCATCTCAGACAGACATACCAGCAACCTTCCAGGCCCTCAAAGCCAAAGATCTTGGCAGCTCTCTTGATTCTCTCCTTCTTCTCCTCTATCCAGTATGTTGCTGGATCTCCTCATTCTTTAGAAATTTCTCTTGGATTTCTTCCTTTCTCTGTATCCATGTGACTCTCATCACCCCAGACTCTTTCCAGCTGGTTTCCTTGTGCCCCCAATTCCTCCTCACCTATTTCTTCCCATGTACCACTGCCAAACTGTTCCTAAGACCCTCCTGCTCAGAAACCTGCAGGTTTTCCATCCAGATCCCACCATTCTTCAGGGCTCAGCTCAAGTCTCATCTCGCCCATGAAGCCCCATCACCTGGAGCCAGCCCCATGTACTCTGGGACTGCCTCATCTGTGTGTGTTAGTTTCATCGCCCTGACTGGCTTAGAAACTGTTGTGAAGGCAGAGGCCACATCCTATACTCCTCTAGAGCATATGCCACCCAGCCTGCACCCTGCTGGTCACTGGCTGTTATCACTCTTGTTTTGTTCTTAGAGGCATTCATCAGATATGCTTTCTGATGGGTTTAAAGTACTTGCCTTGGACCAAAGAAGACTGGAGGACCATCCGTACCCTCCACTTTGTCCTTTAAAGTAAACAAGTCTTAGGAAGATGGTTGGAAAACAGAAGATGAACACCATGCTCAAACTTAGCAGACTCATCCAGGGCGAAGTGGTCTGGCTTAAAAGGCTCCATCCAGGTGTTCTGAAGAAACCGAAGGGTGAAATTGTGAAACTTACGGAAAGCGCTCTTTAGGCAGACTGACAGGAAACCGTGGGAGCTCCCAGGAATCACTCTAGGGCTATAGGCAGATACTGGGGAACCTGATAGACCCTGTCAGTCAGAGTGGAGTCACTGGATGCGCCTGAGTCAGGGAGACAGCGTGGCACTGCACAAGCAGACACCCCACCTCATCGTTGTGGACCATGACCTGAAGGCGTGAGAGCAGAAACGCCCCCTCAGGCCCTGGGGTCACAGCCACCTGGGTTGACTCTCACCTCAGTCGCAGCACAACTTGGTGTCACAGTCTCCTCACTGCCAGCGGGATCCTCCCACCTCGTAGACCCTTGTGAGATTATTTTCAGTCCCGTATGAAAAGGCCCGGCATATTTCTAACTCTGTAAGAGCTCACTAAATGCTGCTGTATATTTCTGTTATGACTGGACAAGTCCATTACAGAAAACTGAACTTACCTTTATATAGAAACCAAGCATCTAGTTTGCCATGCTTTCTGGGCCACCTCAAGAAAGACCGAATATACGGTGGGGGGGCATGGGGCATTCGAGAGATGGCAGATGAGCAGCTGGAAGGTGAAAGGGCTTCCACATGACAATGACAGTTTAGATCCTTCAGTCTGACTAGGGAAACAGAGAATGTGACAGAATCTGTAAAAGAAGAAAGGCAACAACTAAGGTAAAAACCCTGTCCCATGTGACATTTGAAAGTTGTCATTTCCAGGCACATGTACATTATCACATAGAGAGTAGAAAACGCCGGGAGCTTGTTATCCCATAAGCTGTGATAGAGGCTGAACATAGAAATTAATACAAAGGAGAATTAGCTAATCCTTGAATGACAAGTCCATAACAGACTTTTTTTTTTTTAATCTTAAAGCTAATCCTCTTGGGATGATACATCCCTTACTTTGATGTCATAAAGCCCAGCCACACCTTCGCGCAAACATCCTGGGTGTCATTGTCACTGGCCACTGATACTGACACTAACCTGAATAGACCCCAAATGACATTTAATGTAAAAAACGTTTACCAGGCATTTTCTCAGGCAGGACATTTTCCCAGGTCTGTGGGAAGCCAAAATGTGCAGACGCTTAGTCTACTTGAGATAAGCTACATGTGCATAAAATATTAAATAGGGCTCTGACTAATAGACTGAGGGCCCCAAAGCCGTCTTGTTTATGAAGAAAATAATAGCAGGGAAGATGGAGAGTCAGATTTACTGTGAAGCTAAGGAAGCTTCAGTTTCAGACCTTTTTCTTGCAAGGCCCCTTCCAAGGCCCTGTGCCCAATTCTGCAGCCAGTTCCGTATTCTCTTTCTTAAGGAGGGCCCCTCAAATTGTTACAGCCTCAAGCCCCACAAAAGCTGCATCTGGCCCTGGTGCATTAACCTTGAGATGAGGGATTGGTTGTGAGCACGTACAAGGGAGGGACTCCGTCCTGCAAATGCAGCGTCTGTCTCCACACGCATCAGGACAACTGCTAGAAGTCTCCACTCCTTCCTCCTCTTTCCCTAGCATGTGTCATGGTGCACCGACACATTCTTTTCCGAGAAAAAGAATCTAAGAGACTTGAGCAAGGTCACATGATGCTCCAGCTATATTCCAAGGTCTTGAAGTTCTTTGGCTTTCTCCTTGACTTTCTCAGGCCTGTGCTACTGGGTTCCATTCCAGAACAGCCGCCTGAGAGCAGCCAGCCTCCCACCCTATGCCCCACCCAGGTCTCCTGCTCTCCCCGGTTCTGTGAATTTCTTTGTCCCCAGTGCCGTGGCGCTCTACATATCTGAGGAGCCCGGGGGTTCCTGTGAAGTTTCCATGACTAATTCTGGCAAAGCAGGGAGAACCTTTCTCAAGTCAACAAAGCTGCTTTGTCACAGAATAGCGGCAAGTGGAGCCAAAATTTCACTGTGGCATGTGTAGGGCTGGGTTTTTTTTTTCCCAGAAAGAAAGTTGGGAAGGAGGAAAAGGATGAAGGGACAGAGCCAACCCAGTTCACTTTAGTGAAATGATGGTATATTAAACTGACAGTTTTATGGCTTTGCTTATAAGCTTCGTCCCCTGCCAAAGCACACTGTTCTTCCAGAAATTGTTTCACTTCAGAAGACTTTTTTAAACATTCAAAGCGTATTTTATGTTCAGACTTAATGCTAGTCGGCCCAGAAACTCAGACACGCTATCACCTCTACTGGTGGTTTTGCAAATAACTTGCTTTTCCCTTTGCTTTGAAAAGGATCTTTTTCAGTTGCAAAGATAATTTCTGTCTTTTTAGACCTTGGATCCAAGACGACAGCTTTCCAAGCTTTGATTTGTAAAGAGTCAAAGTAGTTTAGTGGAAAGAGGGCTACAATTGAAGTCCGGAGACCTCGGGCCAGGAGCCAGCTCTGCAACCATGAGGTCTTGGACCGCTCACAGGTAGCCATGAGCCTCAGTTTCTTCATCATAGGATGTTACATTTGGAAGTGCCCTAGAGGTAACCCCTGCCTGCCTATCCTAAAGGCTTTGAGAATCAAAAATGATAGTAAAAATTACAGGCTAATTGAAATTGCTGTACAAGTGTAAAATATCATTATTACCATGCAGGGGCTGACAGTTGCTCAGTTTTTTTTCTCCAGTAAAAGTCAGCACTGTTCCTTGGAGCTGGCCTAGTGGCATAGCGAGTGGTTAAGTTCGCAAGCTCCACTTTGGTGGCCTGGGGTTTGCAGGTTCAGATCCTGGATGTGGACCTACATACTGCTCATCAAGCCATGCAGTGGCAGCTTCCCACATACAAAATAGAGGGAGATGTGCACAGATGTTAGCTCAGGGGCCAATCTTCTTCACCAAAAAAAAAAGAAGAAGAAGAAGAAAAAAAAAGTCAGCACTGTTTCCAGCTGGTTTTTTACCAAGGGGAGTTGGCATTGTGAAAATTAACCATGAGACCAAACCCCTGGAGCATGGCATGCAATGCTTAATGAAAACAACATAGAAGCAAGTCAGGGAGGTGATGCGGAAGGATAAAGCTAGAAACCTGATGTTTTGCCAGTGGAAGCAAGTATTTTGTCAATTTTTATCATTGTATTCACACTTCCAGAACATGGCCCCTCTCCCCACTCAGTCAAGCACACTCTCACAGGTACATTCAGACTCATGGGTTCATTTACCTGTGACCCCACACTCCCAGAGAATATCCATATGCCCGTGTGGTTATCTACATGTAGATAGAATTCTCATACACCCTTGGGACCTAATTCCTAAAATTGTTATGGTGGTAATGCAAACAATTCTGTTTCCTTTACGAGAATGGCATTGTGCCCTGTGCTCTCTCCCTGTGCAGCCCTCATAGCTGTACCCTCTCCCCTCAGCTCGTTCCCTTGAATGCTCCCCACAGCAATATCGAGGCTCTGGGGTCAAACTGACCTGTGTTCCAGTCCTATCTCAGCTCTCACTATTTCTGTGGCCTCTGTACATCCCAGAGCTTTTCTGAATCTTAAATTCCTCCCCATCTGTTACATGGGACTAAAAATAGCGAAACCTGCACAGAAGCTGTGAGGACAGAGGTATCTGAACAGCCTCACTCAGCTGTAGGTGCTGTAATTAATACTAGCATTGGCCATAGGCCCTTGTCACCTGGCACAAGATCACTGCCTTACACTTGGCAGGTCCCTGCCTCCAGTCTCTCCATCCGGGATGCCCGGCATTTTGAGTGGGAATTTCCAAGTTGGAAGGGACTGGATGCAAATTAATATTCCAAAACACCACATTCATCATTTCACCTGCCAGATCCCTAACTTCCCAAGGTACTCACTGCCCACCAGATCCATGGAGAGCCCCTCTGGTCGGCTGGCGAGACCTGCCTCCCTGCCATCTGCCACCTGCCGCCTTGCCTCATCTCTCTCTTCCTTGCCACACCCCTCCCTACCAGGCAGTCGTTGCCCTGTCCCATAGCACGTTCATGCCATGCTCATCACCTCTCAAGATGTTCTTCTCCACTCAAAGTCAGTCACTCAGCAGATGGGTAAGACCACCTACCGCCCTGAGGAACTTTCCAGAGCCTCAGAGATGCTCCTGACACTCCTGCACCCAGAGAAGATAGGGCTTGGAGAAGGGCTTTCAATGGCGTAATTTGCTTTATTGTTGATTTCTGCATTAAAGCATGCCTGTGAGTGGGAAGAACCGGGGAGGGCTCTGCAGGCTTCAGGTTAGACATCGTTTCCCCAGTGGGCAGATCCCCAGTCCTTGGGCCCCGCTGCCTGTGCCTGTGGGGTGGTCACCCTGTTCTCCACCTTAGGACATCACATCTCACTGGGAGGACAGAGCTGGGCCACAGGAGGTGAGGCTGCACTTCTGCATTGCGACTCTGGCTCTGCGAGACAAAGAGAGAGATTGCCACCTATTGACAGATGTGCCACCTGCAAAGAGGAATGCTTGTGTAACTAGCATTTCTCTGTGGTCTTCAGACAGGATGGCGGGGAAGGGGCTTTCTTTTTTCACTCAGCCAGTCCCCCTGCTCTCGGTATTTTCATTCCAGTGTAAGGGAAGGTGGGTGGGGACATGACAGCCCAAGGTGACAACAACATCTCAGTGGAGAAGTTGTCTGAAAATCAGTACCCACTGTAACAATGGCTGCTTCCAGCGGTGTTGCCAGCACTCTGCTGCATGCCGCACGCTCATCGAGTCCTCATGCTCATCGAGTCCTCATGCTCATCGAGTCCTCATGCAGCCCTTGCAGGGATTCATGGTCCCATTTTCCACACGAGGAAACCGAGGTTTAAAGAGAGTGCCTTCCCAAAACCAGTGGCAAATAAGGGGCAGAGGAGGGACGTGGGAATTCGAGTCTAAGGCTCTGACGAACTCTTAAGTACTTTTCCCGATATTTGCTAATTATGCAAGTCAAATCTCTATCATCATTTCCTTAACCTTAAGTCTTCTGGATATGAAAATAAATTGAATCTAAAAAAACAGCGTTCCCTTTGGTTGGGTGGAATCCTAGCTCTGCCACTTTCTGGTTATTTAACCTCTAAAGCTCAGTTCCCTCATCTGTAAAATTGGGATAGTTATGGTGGTGTTGTAGAGCTTGCATAAGATACTGGATAATAGAAATCCCCTTGCAGGGTGCCCAGTATTTATAAATGGGAGCTTAGTCGTCTGTCGTCTGAAGATCTGAGTTGGAAGACCAGCTCCTCTCATTGTTAGCTTTGGGACCTTGGGCACGTTACTCGACCTTTCCAGTCTTCAGTTTCCTCATCTGTAAAATGGAGTTCATAATATACATATTCTTGCAGGGTTGTTCACAGTGTAAGATGAAATCATATGTATGCAAACGCTTTGTAAATTTTAATTGTAATGTAAATATTAGTTTCTATTTTAAGTAAAGAGTATCTATTTCCTCAAATGGATTTTTGAGAACTATTTCTGAAAAATGACTTGGGATGAATTCAACCTATAAGTAAAAGCTTTTATTTTTAATATTCACTAAAAACAACTTAAGATGAAAGGAGGCTCTATAAATGCCACAGGCTATTGCAGGAAGCTCTGGAAGCATTAACGTGAGTAACACTTTTCACAGGCAGTTTGAACTACGATGCAGTTCCAAACATACTATCTCATTTCATCTTCACAGGGCAGGGCTGGTATTTACATTTTACAGATGAGGAAACTGAGGCTCACAGAATTAAAGTGACTAGTTATGAACACACAGCTAGTGAGTGGTAAAGGTTTGTGGGTGTCGGCCCATGGAACTGTGTGTGTCTGTGAGTGTAGGTATATGTCAGTGTGCTTTTTTATGCCTTTGTGTGTCTGTAACTCATGTGCCACACCCACGGAGGGGCATCGATTTGTCTGTATCCCTTGGTTAGTGTGTTGTGTCGTGAAGGGGAGAGCAGAACACAGTCATCTCTGAGATTTTCTTACACTGGTCAGCGATAGCCTGTTCCTCTTCCTTTTTAGAGTTGCTTTCCATTGCCAGGCACAGTTTCCAAGAGGGACCTGCCTGGAGAATATGCTTGATTTTATCTCCATTCCTTGTTTAGGAAACAACAGCTCTCCCAGCCTTCTGGGAATTACTTCCTCTTTTCTTCTCTGCCTGCCAGCTTTATTCATTTCTCCTTAGCAACATCCAGAAAAGAATGGGTTTAGCAACAGCATGTGGACCAATGAAATGTGAGCATGGCAAGGGCTTCTAGACCAATGGGAGCCCTGCATGACAGGCAAGATGGCTGAGAGAGATGATAATGACTTGGAGTTTGCAAAGCAGCCTCCGGGTGGCAGCAGCCCAGCTGTATTGGACACATCCCCTTAGCTCTCAACATCTACTTTGTTTTTTGCTTTCTTTGACCTATTCTTGGATAAAAAACATTTACTGACCATAAGAATTTTACTGTTAGAAGCTTTGTGGGTGTGAGTTCTCTGCATGACACGGTAGACATGGCCCAAAGGATGAAATCTGAGGTTCCATCCCCGCCTTCACTACAGCCAGTCCCATGACCCCATCACAGCTCCTGCCATCTTTGTTGGTTTTGTTACAGCCAATGCTACCACAGTGGGCAAGGGCCCGGAAACCTGTGGTGACTCTGCCTGCCCAGCCAGTCAGGGAGGGAGACTGGAGAAATCACATTTTCCTTCATTCAACCACCACTGTTGCTGGCCTGAGTGGAAAATGCGTTGGGGCTGGCTTTCTGCCACCAATTAATGTGAGGGAAGGAATGTGTCACCAACAGATTAATGCCTATGAACACCCACATTTTCAATGGCATAGACTGGGACCATTCCCTGCCTTGTCACTTCTGCTGCATATGTCTGAACATGAATGTCTGACTACAAGTGGCTTAAGGATGGTTCTACAGTCTGTCAGGTGGTTTGGCCCTCTTGGTCTTGAAGCCAGAGGTGGATGTGGACAGGGGCTGAATAAGACCATGCTGAGTCACAGCAGATCCATGTTTCCAGTGGTTTAGCCATCCTTCTTTTCCTTTTGAGATGATATTGCCTTGAATGCTACTCAGTGAGATTTTAGTCCTTCGGATATCCATATTTCTCTCAAATGTTTCCATTTCTGCCTAGGTTGCTCTTCTCATCCTTTAAGAATCAGTTAAGGCATCCTATCTTCAGAAAGTCTTACTTGATTCTTGCCCTCTCCTCCCCTTCAGCTCCCTGGTGCTCCTGTGGTTGCACTACCATGTTGCTTCCTAAAGGTCTCTTTAGTTATGTTTCCTCGGAGAGTCACGGAGCTTCGCGAGGACAGGGACTGTGCCTTTATATCGACAGTCCTTAGAGTACTATTGGCATATAATGGACGCTCAATAAACTTTTTTAGAAGAAAGGAAGCATGCAAGAAAGGAGCTCTTGTTTTTCAAGAAACAATCTTGGGGACTCAGAGGTGTCTGGGCCTGGGTTGGAGGAGTACCAGCAAGGCTGGTGCTGGCTGTTAGGGACAGCTTCTGGCTGTGCAGAACCCTTCAACCCCATGAACCAAGATTCCAGACCACGGCCCGAGCCTGAAAGGTAATTACCACAATTGGTTCATCCTGTGATGGGCTTATCTCAGTGACATGGCTTCCTTTATGATTTTATGTTTTAGGAAGAACTTAGGAGCAAATCCATGATCTGTGCCAATGTGTTTTGTGGAGCCGGCCGGGAATGTGCTGTCACAGAGAAGGGAGAACCCACCTGCCTCTGCATCGAGGTAAGTCCTGAGGTCGGGAGCCAGAAGACAGTGGCCAAGGGAAGCCAGTGTGGCTGCCTTGCTGGAGCTACCTGTCACAGTAGTGCCAACGATTTCATCATCTTTATGAAAATACACCTTGTTTGTCTGAAAGATGTGGAATTTTCATCCCAGGAATTAAAAATGAGATGTAAATTCAAGGATGTTTTTTCTTTTCTTAAAAAATGTTTAGCTTTAGGGGCTGGCCTGGTGGCGTAGCAGTTGAGTTTGTGTGTACCACTTCAGTGGCCCAGGGTTCGCCAGTTTGGATCCCAGGCACAGACCTGGCACACCCCTTATCAAGCCACGCTGTGGCAGGCATCCCACGTATAAAATAGAGAAAGATTGGGCACAAATGTCAGCTCAGGGCCAATCTTCCTCAAAAAAAGAGGTTTAGCTTTATAAGATTTTTAAATTACAAACTTAGCAATTGCTTTTTATAAGTCAAATAGTACAGACATTTGTACAAACGTAAAATTAATAATCTTCTCTCTAACTCCCAAATTCCATTAGTTTGAGATAACCAGTGTTAACGGTTTGGTATATATTTGTTTCACATTTTTTTTTCTTTGCTATGATAAACCCATAGAGTTTCCCCCTATTTTATACCAAAATGAGATCATTATATATATACATAGACTTAGATACATGCAGGTTGCATTTTGTACTCATTAATACGTCACAGATACCCTCCAGGTCAGCACAGATGGTTCTCACTCATTTTTTAACAGCTGCATAATATTTAGTTTATAAAAGAACCAGATTTATATAACCATTTTCCTGTAAATGGACATGTAGGTTGTTTCATGGGTTGTTTACTACTACAAACAATAGCATCCTTACATGCAGCTGCCTTTATCTCTGGAGGATTGATTCCCAGTAGGACTTGCTAGGTCAAAGGACGCACAAATTATTTTAAAAATACTAGACAGAATGCAGATTTTTCAGGTTTGGTGTGGTTTTCAGTGAAGTTTAAAAAGCAAAGTGAGCTTTTGAGAAATACTTCCTCCGTAAGCAGGATTCTGATAAGTTCTTGCTCTTCAGGCAAATGTGAATAACCTGGATGTGTGCCCTTTTTTCCCCTTTCTGTCAAACCAACCCATGCCTGGAACTACATCTCTCTTTCTGCAAATAAATACACCCACCTAAGTCCCCAGGTGAAGGATCCTGACCCATTGCCCCAGAAAGAAGGTCCCCCGACTCAGAAACCTGAAGACCAGATCTGCTGGGGCCACTGGGAGGTCCTCAGAGAGGTGTACCTGGCCACCATGTGGTGCACTGAGCCCAGACTTAAGGTCTGGAAACCTGGCATCTAGTCTCAGCTCAGCCCTGTATAGTTGTATGATTTTGAGCAAGTGAGTTGTCACTGGATGCCATGAAGACAGAGACCGCGTCTGGCTGTGCCCCTGGCCCAACACATAGGTGGAACTCGATAATAAGTTCATCTTTCTGTTTGTTTGTTTGGTTGGTTTTTTGAGGAAGATTAGCCCTGAGCTAACTACTGCCAATCTTCCTCTTTTTGCTGAGGAAGACTGGCCCTGAGCTAACATCCTTGCCCATTTTCCTCTATTTCATACGTGGGACGCCTACCACAGCATGGCTTTTGCCAAGTGGTGCCATGTCTGCACCTGGGATCTGAACTGGCGAACCTTGGGCCACAGAGAAGCGGAACGTGCAAACTTAACCGCTGAGCCACCGGGCCGGCCCGATCTTTCTGGGCTTTGGTATTCTCGTCTGTAAACTGGAGAGGTTGGGCCACCTTCCAGTTCCAGTGTTCTGTGTTTCTTTTCACCACGTCTGCTCTCTCTTGCTTTGCTGCCTTTATTAAGTCTGAGCTGAACTTGCTTCCCCGTTTCCGCTTTCAAAAACCACAAAAATCTAAAGAAACCAAGCTTGCCCATGACCGTGGCACTTTAGCCAAAGCAGAATTGAGTTGCCAAGTGAAGTCGAGTCTGTTTTCCTGTCCATCATGATTCTCTCTGTTTTTTCACAAAGACCAGGCCTCCCCACCCCCGCCTCACAACAGGCGTGTGAGATTAAGAGGAAAACAGAATGGCCCCCAAATGCTAAACAAAGCAAGAGAGCAAAGTACCCTATAATTCAGCCCCGAAATAACTGAAGAACTGGGGAAAGGCTGTGTGAAGGGAAGGCCTGTCATTCAGTCTCTCCACATGCCCAGCTCTCAGCTCTGGCTGTTTTGTGTTGTAGAATCTTGGAATTTTAAGGGATCTTAGATTATCCAAAGACTTTGTGTGACTTTAGACAAAGTGACAGGGAATCCAAATTCCTGATTTCTAATAAAATGCTCTTCTTGCTAATTGACCTGGTTGGGGGCAGGGAGGTCTATTTCTTCACTGAGTAGAAGAGATGGCCCCGAACCAGGATCAGCACAGAGGGCCATGCGGAGCTGCGAGGTGACAGAGTGCCTCCAGCATTGAGTGGGTAGGGTCACTGGTGCCACAGCTTGGGCTCCCAATGCCCTGCTGGGACAGAGGCCCTCTCTGCTGGTGGGGAGTCCCCTCACAAGACGGCTCTGTGTGCGTGTGTGTGTGCACACACACACCTTTGCACGCTCATCCTCCGCGGGTGTGTTTCAGCAATGCAAACCTCACAAGAGGCCTGTGTGTGGCAGCAATGGCAAGACCTACCTCAACCACTGTGAGCTGCATCGAGACGCCTGCCTCACTGGGTCCAAAATCCAGGTCGATTATGATGGACACTGCAAAGGTAAGCAGTGCTCTCACCACTGCATGGCAGCTCAGCCATGAGGAGCCAGGGAACAGGGCAGTGTGGCCTGGCTTCCTGGAGTCCTTTCCACCCTGACCGCAGCACCCAAAGCTGTGGAGACCACCCAGTTGCTTAAAAACACATCCTCTTAGCGTTCATGAGCCTGCTGGCTTTGCCCTGGATGGCCCAGGCCTCTACCCGGAGTTTCCTGCATCAGACCCCCAGGGTGGCTTCCAGCACTGTCTGCAGCTGGTAGTGATAGGAGACCACATCAAAAATCAATAATCAATACTTAATAAGAAAATGTTTAAATGAATTCTGTACCTTTTTAGAAAGCAGGTGAATTTCACTTTTCCCATGCTTTTTAAATTCGGGCACCTCTCAGCCCTGGTAGTATTATATTTCCTCTATTTTACACTCAAGCCATTGTCATTAGGATAAGAGGGAACGGGTCCCAAGCTTGTTGCTAATTAGACACCAGCCACCGCCCTGCCCAGCCCCTCTCAGTCTTGAACTTCCCTGGAGAAACAAGAAGCTCTTTTGCACATGTTGGTCTCCACTCCATTTCCCTGATACGTATGAGTCCATAGTGGTTCCATATGAGTTCTCAAAGTCCCAGCGACCCGCCCCCACCCCTCAAGCTAACAGGAGGAGGTGGAGAGCAGGAGGGCAACTCAGGGGCCTCAAAATGTCAAACAAAGCAGGAAAGGAAGGGTCCCCATACTTGAGCTCTGGAAGAAGGAAAGGAGCAAGGACTCAAGAGGTTACACGCGGCCCCCTTCATGCGGGCAGTTTTAATCCTAGCAATGCACAGGAATTTTCTTTTTTCTTCACTTTGCATTATGCATTTTCTCCTTTTGTCTTGCAGAGAAGAAATCTGTCAGTCCATCTGCCAGCCCAGGTGAGTGCCTGTGTTTTCTACAGGGTGCATCTTAGGGAGGAAATGCCTTTCGTGACGGAAATTTCACGTTCCACAGTCCCTGGCAGAGCTCACAAGATCTTCTGTGTGTCAGAACTGGTGACCCAGAACTGGTTGCCCTCAACACAGCTCAGAAAAGCTGCAAAACTGCATTTTTTTGTGTTTGCCATCTGAAGCAGCTGGTTGGGTCAGAATGTTGGCTGTGTTTTCCATTTTTGCCAGCAACAGGAAAGCCACTGAGTCCTTCCTCCAGTACTCTCTGTGAGACGTGCCGATGTCACAGGACGAACGAGCAGAATGAGAAGGCGTAACTCTTTTGAAAGGGGATAACTGGAAATACCAGTATGACTTCTTCCATGGTTTTCCATGAATAAAAATTAAAATTTCATCATGATTTATGGTTACAGACCCCCTTAGCGTATACTTTTCCTTAGATCTTCACGATGACCTGGCGAGGTACATCTTCTTGTAATTACCTTATAGAAGAGGAAATTGAGGCTCAGAGAGGTTAACTGATTTCCCTGAGTCACACAGGTAGGAGGTAGCAGAGTGGGGACAAGTGTCTGGATTTGTATTCCCCTAGCTCAATGCCCTTTTCACATCCGAACATGTGTTGTCTTCCAGAAATTCCATTTTGCCAGGGCCTTCCCTTCTCTGCTTCCCCATCCACCCAACTTTCACCCCACCTGTTGTTTCCATGTGGTTACAACAGCTGTCCAGAGCAGGGCTTCAGTGCACTTCCTTGGCCTTGTTTTCTGTTGTTTATAATAAAGGAAATGCACGCAGGGTAACATTTTAAGTGAGAGAAAGTTCTCATAGACCCAGTTGGTGAGAGAGGGAAGAGCTATAGAGAGAGAACCAGAAATCCAGCGGCATAAAGAATTGTAATGTTGTCATTTATTCATTTATGCTTTCAGCTCATCTTTGAGCCAAGAGAGTTGTTCTATCGATTGATGGCTTTCTTTTTCCTCAGCTTTCTAAAATTAATGAAAATGTCCTTTATTTTTCCGCTCTACTTCTTTCTCACCTAAGCAGCATAATCTCTCTGTTCAATATTCTCAGTCTTTATAAATTTTTTAGAGACGTGAGCTTGACTCCTGGGTTGGATGCTTTCCAGTGTATACCTGGGTCGACTCCTCTGGGATATTCCTGTTCCCTGGAGTGCTGTGAAAACTCAGTGAGATGATGCATGCAGAGCCCCAGGCACTCAGCCTCCCACGTAGGGAGTGCTGGTGATATTGGGTTCCTCACCACTCGGCTGACCTCTTCCCCTTTTCTGCAGTCGTTTGCTATCAGTCCAACCGCGATGAGCTCCGGCGTCGCATCATCCAGTGGCTGGAAGCGGAGATCATTCCAGATGGCTGGTTCTCGAAAGGCAGCAACTACAGTGAAATCCTAGACAAGTACTTTAAGGTAATCCTGAGTTGAAGTCAAAGACTGTTCAGCCCCAGCGAAGGGGCGATTTCTTTTCCCTTTGCCTGATCACGTCTCCCCAGAGCATGAGGAAATATAAACCTGCGTAGAGTCCCCAGTTGTTTCCTCATCGCAGATCATTCCATGGAGCTTTGATACAGTGATAGTTGCCTCCTGACCAGCTGGATCAGTGGGACTCCAGGAGTCAAGCCTTTGGGATCTAACACAAATTTAACTGCTCCCTTTGGGCAGTTAAAGCACAAAGAAAGGTCTTAGAGAGCCTGTCCTTGAAAAATATGTCCAGGCTCTATCCCCCAATCCCATATGACACCTTATAGAGCTGGCTGCTGATGCAAAATAGCTTCTGATCTCACCCAGACCCAGGCTGCTTCAGCCTCTTTCCCACCCCAGTTTGACATTGTCTAAGTCATTAACTTGACCATCCATGGGCTGCAGAGTTCTCTTCATCTGAGAAGAGTCAAGGGACTGGTACTTCATGGGTCCAGGATTCTTCATCAACCTAGATATTGCTGCCCTCATCGTATTTAGTTGAAGAGACAGCTTGTTCCAATTAGGGCCAGGAGAGATGCTGCTTTCAAAAAGGAAAATGAGAGAGGAAATAGAATTTAGCAATGAGTAGGGCTGCAATGGATAGAGATCTTTCAGAGAGCTAGAGAGACGTGTTAGAAGAAGCAGTTAAGGGTGCTCTTCCAGCTGATTGACAAGAACACAGACACACGCACATCGCACTCGGAGATAAACATACCACACCCAGAAGCACAGACACAGATACACCACATACAGAGATGTGCATGCCATACAGAGACACATCCTACACACAGACACACACATTCAGATACCCACCTTCCCACATAAGCACAAAAGCCCCCTTCGCTTACAGACACACTCCTCTGGGTAGATGCCTTCAGAAGGTCATCCCCAGATGTACATGCCCTCATGTGCCTCCAGGGCCTGCTGTCCCAGGGCCTAACCAGCCCAGACTCAGGAGCAACCCGAGATACATGAGGGACTTCTTGGCAGCTCAGAGGCCACCTAGTGTGGTCAACACCAACCTAGTCTGTGGATTCCTCTTTCTAACTGAACTTATGGACCCCACAGATGGAGAAATAATGGGTTGGATTGAAATACCTGGTCGTTTAAGACTTCGCTTGTGTTACTGTCTTTAGATAGAGGTTCCTCTCTTCTGTGACAGAAAGTAAATCTCTCTGGATGCCAATTGTTTGAGATGGAACCTGGAAGAGAAAGCTCAGCCCTTCTCACTCTGTCCCCTATCTCAGCCACTCCCATATTACAGAGCCCTTGGAGCAGGAGGTGATTCCTTATCTAGAGAAAAACACATCGTGTTACTGAGCTAGGAGAGTCAGACAGGAGCAGAAAGTAACTTAAAGAAAACGATTTTTCAAAAGCTGAGTAAGCAGCACCTGCCAGGTCTGTTGTGAGCAGTGACTTTGCAATGGGCGTTACGGCACAAGAGCCCTGGGGCCCAGAACACTCTTTCCAAGGGGCCTCTTGGGACCTTGTAACCATTTGTAGTGGCCCCTTCATGGCTGGCACCCTGCCTCAGGCATCACTGACAGCTCTTATTAATTTGATTCCCAAGTAGCTGGGCCCCACACCACCCTCAACACATCTCTACTTTCTCTGGCAGTAACTTAACTCTGCAGGCTCCTGTCTGAAAACCACCAGGCCGATTGAGAAGGTAGCTTTTCTCTGGGGCGTTCTCACTCTCAACCCAGACAGCTCAGTCATGACTGACAAACACAACGCTCGCTCTTCCCAAACACTCTGGCAGTGTTTTCTGAGAAAATAAGGGTTTTCACTATCTCCTTTTGATGAAAGTCAGAGTCCCATGTGGTGCCATCTTCAAAGGGAGACTCATTCCCACCAGGCAAACAGCTGCCCGTGGGTGAGAGAGCTGATATCTCAGACACTTTCTGAACCAGTGAACTGCCTTCCAGTCCAGCTGACATTCCTTATTTCAAAATTAGTTGAAAAGCAAATCTAATCAGAATTTGAATAAGACTAAAATCAGACTCTCACCTCACTTGGTGATTAGCCACGATTTCTTAGGTGAAAGCATAACAGAATGAAGAGGGGAGACCCAGGAAGAAAGAGCCTTTATGGCCATGTCACACATGCACCCTGAAGGCCAGGTGGCAGACTCCTGGTGGCCAGGGCTGAAATGCAGCACAGCCTTCTGACCTTCCTCACCCTGGTATCGTGTCCCTCGTCGCCCCAGCTGCTGTGTGTGTGAGCGCCTGGCCTTGCCCATCTCCTCTGAACAGTCTCCAAACTTGCAGTAAGCCCCAAATATGGGTTTTATAACATAATCTTCCTGCCTTTCCGTAACTCTATGGTTACATAGAAGAAAGGGGTTCTCAAGTATACAGCTGGGAGATGCAGGCATGCAGAGGACTGCCTTTGTAACTGGGTGGCTGAACAGAGGCCCAGTGAATTGGGTTGGTTCATGGTCTAAGATCATGACCTCCCAGGCAGGCCCCGTCAGCATTCCAGGCTGTTTCTGGGACAGGGACCAGACCTCTGTTTTCCAGTGGATTCCACCTACAGATCTGGCCTGGGGAGGCCCAGCTGGGCCCTCATGAAAGGAGAGTACAGGCAGGCTGGCACCTCCTCTCAGCTTCAGGCCTGGATTCTGGTCCCACTGAACGTGAAGTGTGAGCCCTCAGTACTGCCTTTTGAGAGCTGCTTGGGTCCCAGGTACCCACTGGTGCCCTCTGGGTCTGCAGCCCATGCTGGACTGTTCCCCTCCTTGCACTCGCTGTCATCAAGCCTTGATGGTATTGGGGTCCATGAGGGTTGCTCTGGTCTGTCCAGCACTTAGAACATTTGGACTCAAGAAAGACCTGTGCTACTAAGAGTGGCACCTGGCCAGCCATATTTCATTTCTTTCCATTAACTAATGAAGACCTCACAAGGTGAACACTTAGGGAAGTTTCCTTAGGGTGAATGTTGAGTGACTAGGGAGCATCTGAGACCTGTTCCTAGGGATTAGGACAAGAATGATAAGTAGGTACTGAGCAAGGGCCTGCATAGTTGTTTTATACATACCTGTTATTATGCATGCCAATGAAAGATTTACAACCTTAGAGTGGAATACATGTGACACATGACAGTCATGGAAGGAGAGTCAATGGCTGTATCTTTCCCTGCTCCTTGGAAACCTGTACAGACTTTTATTCCAGAACCCCTTACACCATCTGGGAAGCCACCTTGAAAGTAACATTGGGCTGCTGATTATTTCCCAGGGCAGTGGTAAGAGGCAGCATAGGGGAAGAATTTTGAGAAAATTTTTTTTCCATTGGAACTATTTAGGAGAACAGCAATGTCCAACTTGGAATTTGATCTGAGCCTTAAAATTGATACCTCCCTCCTGTAGCTAGGGCCTGGGCATCTTGAATGGTCCCAGATAGCTTAGGTCTCTGTTTAGCATCCTGCCAAAGGGGGGTCAATTCCTGAGCTCGCTATACTCTTGCTCATGCTCAGGATATCAGCTGGGTTGTGAGGACAGCCTACGCCAGATAATCAAGCACCTGTGCACACATCTACAGTAGGGCCCACAGCACAGGGCAGAGGGTTGGGGGGCTTTGTACCACCTCTGCCTGCAGTTAGCAATGTGGGGCCTTTGTCTTTGACTTCTCCCCACTGTGGTTGTTTAGAGGTACCTGTGAAAGTTAAGCACTTAGGGCAGGTCAGGGAGGCTGGAAATCAAGCAGCAAGAAATGGCCCTGTGGCTCCCATAGTGAGCTCTGAGGGTCGCCTCATCCTTCCCAAGCAGCTTGTTAGAAATACGCATCGTGGGCTCTGCTGCTGAGATTCTGATGCACAACTTTGTTGTTACGTGTTCTTTAGGGTTTGAGAACGTGGTGTGGTGGCTGACCTGGACCCAGAGGTAACGTCAAGAATGTCTGCAGGGCATGTCAGGGATGGAGCTCCAGAGTGCTCTCGAGCACCCCAGGCTTCTCAAGCACCCCAGGCTGCTTGGGCCACGTGGGCCTGTGTTCAGGCTGCCCCCCCAAGCAGGGTCTGGGTTTCAAAGGCCCTCCATGGCCTCCATCCAGGCACTTTCATCTCTCCTCTTGGAGTGTAGGTGCTCCTCTGGGTGCCCCAGGGCTTCGAGCCTGGTTGCTGTAACTCTCTGAGGCCAGTCCAGGGCAGGTTTGGAACATGTCAAGAAGAAGATGAACCAGAGAAGGGCCAAGCCAAATGGGGGAATGATGGAACCCGAGTTCTACAAAACTTTCATGAAAGATTTCTTCATTTGCTTTCTAGAACTTTGATAATGGTGACTCTCACTTGGACTCCAGCGAATTCCTGAAATTTGTGGAGCAGAATGAAACTGCCATCAACATCACCACCTATGCAGACCAGGAGAACAACAAGCTGCTTAGGTGAATGGAGGGAGGGGTCAGGGAGGGGTCCACCAGGGGAAGGCTGGATAGGAGACGGGATGTGAGCCCCCTCCTACCTGCAGAGGAGCCACCAGTGTCAATGTGAAGTAAAAATTAAAATAGGAATTCTGTCCTGGTCCATTCTGTGAACATTATTCACTAATTATATATTAAGCACCACTGATATCTGATCAGGCAGTTATTGTTTTTGGCCACAATTTGCAAGGAATAGAAGAAGGTAATTTTAAAATAAATTATCAAGGTTGCATCTGAGCAAAGTTGTTTCTGAGTGTTGTGGGTGATGTTTTAATGGTTAATTTTCTGAAGGAATGACTTTATTATTTAGCTGTGGGTCTAAAATAGCTTTAGTTCTGATTTTAAAGATAATCAGTGCTATTTCACGTAGAGAACCCTAATGTTACAAATGTGAGCACGTCTCTCTCCTTTTCTGTATTATTCCAGAGTAAATATTAATAAAAATTAACCGCTAAGAAACTTCTGGTGTGGTTGCAGTACATCAGTAAGAATTAAAAACAGGAATGACACTTCTTTCATTCAAAAGTACAAAGCATGAAGCCCAGATTCTAGAAGGATTCTTTCTTAATAATAGTCTATTACCTTAAAGTATAATATCTGCAAATCCTTCATATTTTGATAACCTGAAATTACGTAGTATTTTATAAGTTCACTGTTTGATCCTCATAACATCCGAGTGAAGGAGGGCTCCTTGTCCTCATTTTACAGTTGAGAAAACAGCTTTAGAGCAGTTGAATAACCAGCTCAAGGCTATTTGAATAGGGAGTGATTGAGCCAGGGCCCGAATCCAGGCCAAGGGGAGAGTGAGGGAGCTGGCGTTCTAGAAAATTTTTCTGAAAGATCTCTTTCTAGAACGGTGATAGTGGTGATGCTTGCTTCAACTCCGTGTTCTTTCAGATCACACATTCCTTTCATATCATCTGTTCCTATCTCTTCTGTTTTAATTTTCTATGCTGGTTAACTTGATGCTTATACCATGGGGAAAAGCAATGGCTAGTAGAAGGTGTGCCAGTAGTGAAACATTTGTCAATCAACGTGGACAAAACCATCTAGGAAACTTTAGTCATCTTGGGAGGAACATTTGAACAGCCTGAGTGATCTGACATCCAGTATAAGAAGCCAAGGGCTGGATGCTTAATAGGAGTCAGGATGGATAATGGTTGTGGGAAGTCAGTGTAGAAACTTTCTCCATTAATAGTCACCTTCTTGGCCTCCTCTGAGGCCCCAGGTGTATGTGATCCTGATGCTTCTTTCCTTTCCTCAGGAGTGAAGCTGAGGTCTTACTGACATGTTTCTCCTGTGTTTTGTTTCAGAGGACTCTGTGTTGATGCTCTCATTGAACTGTCTGATGAAAATGCTGACTGGAAACTCAGCTTCCAAGAGTTCCTCAAGTGTCTCAATCCATCCTTTAACCCTCCAGAGAAGAGTATGTTAACCTAAGAAAGAGGGAATTGTAGGGAGTGGGGGCATTTTGAGGGACCGAGATAGAGAGGATTGGTGAAACTCTCCAGAGATTTCTAAGAAAATTCCCTTCCACAATTCTACACTGGGCCCCAGCCTTTCATCTCCATGTTGAGGTTCAGGTCCAAAAGTCCTTGGGTTGATGGTGGCATTTGCCCAGATATATTGCCTCTGGGGGACAGGCAGGTCTTGTCTAGGAAAAGGGTAATGTGCATAGACTATAGCCAAGATGTCCTGTTCCACCATCACCCTAAACTGTTGCCCCTTTTTTCTGGTCCCAACAGAGTGTGCTCTGGAGGATGAAACATATGCGGATGGAGCTGAGACCGAGGTGGACTGTAACCGCTGTGTGTGTGCCTGCGGAAACTGGGTCTGCACAGCCATGACCTGTGACGGTGAGCTGAGCCTCAGGCAGAAAGAAAGAACAGGGAGAGAGCTTCCGTCATGAAATCACCATGAGAGAAGTCAGGGTAGGGATGATGGAGAAGAGTGCAGGGCTGGGAGCAAGTGACAGACTCAGACCTGTAATCTCGGAGCTCCCAGGGGGCAGCATTGAGGGCAAAACACTTATGCTCAATGCATTAATTTCGAAAATCACTCCAGAGGCTTGGAACAAGAGAGGTTCAAGACCCAAGACAAGATCAAATGTTGATATGAGATTGAAATAGTAACAATAATAATGAAAGCAAACACTTGTTTAGTGAGAACTATGTGCCAGGCACTCTTCTAAGAACTTTTCATAGTAACTCACTTAACCCTTACAACAGCTTAGGAAGTCCTCTGTGTAAAAAACTGAGGTGTTTGGAAGACAAAACAACTCCTCCTTGCCATCTATACTCAGCAGAAAAAGGAAAAATATTCATAGACCCTCTTTGAATTAACAGATTTGGATAATCCTAAAAAAAAGAGATAGTTGAGACATGAGCAGGTAGGCTTGGGGAGACAGAGATGCCAGAAAGGGGGGCCAGTGCAGAAACCAAAGAGTATGTTGGAACCACTAGAGTCCAGCATCTCTACACTGCCCAGCCTGCCTCAACCAGGAAGCGTCCTATACTCATCTTCCCAAAACTCCCTGCAGTAGCTCTCCACACCTAACTGCTCCTGGTCTGGCAAGTAAAGGTAGCCGTCCATTTCTAAGACACAGGCAGTTGGTGAACAGCTGGTTTACAGAATAAGTATGGTCATCTGGATAATGAGCCCCATCACATGCATCAGACAGAATCCAAATGATCACCCCCGTGGCACAATGCCCATTTCCACAGCCCCACTGGACAGCTCATCCACCCTCCTGGGATGGCCCAGGTTCAGAGCCCTACATGGGTATAAAGAGCATTCTAGATGGTGGTGCCACAGGGGCCTGAGCGCATCTTGGTGTGGCCCATGGATATGAGAGGACATTGTAGAGGTGGCATTCCAAGGCATTTTCAGGTCAGTACCTGAAAGTTAGTCTGGTCTTAGATCACAAATCCCAATGGGGCAAAGAAGGGCCATCGAGATGTGAAGCCAAGTGGAGCCAGAGCTGAGGAAAACTGCTGTGAGGGGCAGATTGATGCTGAAGCCGGAAGGTGGGCTGAGCAGGGTTTCCTAAAAACAAATTTTCTTTCTCTCTTTTTTTTTTTTTTTTTTTGAGGAAGATTAGCGCTGAGTTAACTACTGCCAATCCTCCTCTTTTTGCTGAGGAAGCCTGGCCCTGAGCTAACATCCATGCCCATCTTCCTCTACTTTATACGTGGGACGCCTACCACAGCATGGCATGCCAAGTGGTGCCATGTCCGCACCTGGGATCCGAACCGGTGAACCCCGGGCCACCGAGAAGTGGAACGTGCGAACTTAACAGCTGCGCCACCGGGCCAGCCCCCTAACAACAAATTTTCTATGCTCAATAAACATGCAGATTCCATCCCAAATCTACTGAATCAGAATCCACAAAAGAGCAGCTTGGGAACCTATGTTTTTAAGATGTATAGTAGGATTTTTTTTTTTTTTTATCACTGTGCAAGTTTGGGAAACATTGCTGCAGTGGTTATCAACCCTAGCTGCACCTGAAACCACCCAGAGAGCACTTACAAAATCCTAGTGCCCAGGTTCCACCTCACAACAATTAAATCAGAATCTCTGATGGTGGAATCTAAGCAATTGTATTTTCAAACGTTCTCCAGGACACATTGAAGGCATGTGAATGGTTGAGGGTCACTGCCCCAGAGGAACTTCTGGAGTCAGGATCCAGATTGTCTCCATAGCTTTTTCTGCAGGGCCAGCTCCTGGCAGGGATATGCTGGAGCAGTGGAAGGGGCCACTAGGAACAGAGGCCAGAGAAGAGTGGAGGTAGATTGCTTTGTTTACAGTATGTTACTTTGGAGGTGTCAGTGGCTCTAGGACACTTCATATTCAGAGAAATGTGGGTAATTCACTTCTCCTTCCATGAGTTAAATGGGAGATGAAATTGAGAGCCTAAAAAGTAGATATTGGTGGGATCCCTAACTGGCTTCTTTTAGCCACCACTGCTCTAAGTCTTGGTTCTTCTTGCAGGAAAGAATCAGAAGGGGACCCAGACCCAGACAGAGGAGGAGATGACCAGATATGTCCAGGAGTTCCAGAAGCACCAGGTGAGTTACAGCCTCCATGCTGGTTCAGGTATTGCTGTCACCATCAGGCCCTTCCACCACTCAGATACTGCCTAATGCCCCAGGAGACGAAGGAGACGCACTCTGTTCAATACAGAAGGTCCTGAATGATACACCTATAGTATCAAACTGTGCTATAGACAGTTCCCTGATGGAGTCCTTGCACGGCCAGCAGGTTCCAGCAGATGTAGATTACAACTTGGTAAATTGCTTTGTAAGTAAGAATCTTCCAGGTGGTGATTTGCAAATAGGATGGAAGTGGTTTGCAAATGAGCATGGTCTAAAGAAGTGTTACTATTTCTTGTCAGTGTCCAGACTTAAAGACTGTGAGCTCCTTGAGGACAGGCTCTATGGCTTGCTCACCATTGTACCTGTGCATTTAGCACAGGGCCTGGTATATAGTTGGCTCTCAGTGAGCATGAAATTAGTGGATTTGGATCACAACAGAAAGGATTTAAGTTAAATGCCAAGCTGGCTAGAACACAGCCTGGGATTGACAAACACAGCGAACTTAGAGGTTCTGCTTCCTGGAGACTTGAGAAGATAACAAATAAGAATTCTGTTCAGAGGGCCGGCCCTGTGGCCGAGTGGTTAAGTTCACGTGCTCCGCTTCCGCGGCCCAGGGTGGTTTCGCTGGTTCGGATCCTGGGCATGGACATGGCACCGCTCATTAGGCCATGTTGAGGTGGCATCCCACATGCCACAACTAGAAGGACCCCCAACTAGAATATACAACTATGTACTAGGGGGATTTGGGGAGAAAAAGCAGAAAAAAAAAAGAATTCTGTTCAGGTTCTATGTCATTAAGTTGAAGGCCTTCTTGGGGAAAAGCTGCTTAGCAGAATAGTGATCTACTGACATATCTGCTCAGGGCCTGGAGAGAAAACATGGATATGCTGGACCCCTGGGCCTGTCTTTCCACTAGTTTGCCAGGTAGTCTTAACAAACAGTGTTGCACCTTAGATCACCTGTCTGTAGACTGGATCTGGTAATTGTGGCAAAGGATGAAATCTTCTTCTGCCCTTTTACATCCTTCTGGCTGGTCTAAGAATTAAATTGACATGAGACAGAATAACAGGAGAAAATCAAACAAGTTTAATAACATGAATACATGGAAGAAACCCAGGAAAACTGAGTAACTCACCAAAATGGCTGAAGCCACCCCCTTAAATACCATCTTCATCTAAAGACAAAGGAGGATGTTGGGGATAGTGGTTTGGGACTTCATAGGGGAGGAAGGCAATTCACATGGAGATAGAAAAGCAGTGTTTGGTAAAACGAATGTTTGCCAAACAAATTGCCTTGCAAAGACAATGAGACATGGAGAGGACTTTGATCAAATGGGCTTGCTAGGTTCCTCCCTGTCTACCATACCTAGTTCATATCATGCTATAGTTATCTATGGTATTAGCTCCTTTCTGGAATAGGCCTTCTATCTTAAATTCTGTTAGGCAGTTAGGGAGAAGGTCAAAGTTTCTTCCTGAGTCTTGTTCTTAAAAATAAGCCAAAGAGACACATTTTGGGGTAACAAATTCTGCTCCCCTACGCAATACAAGCCATTGGTTTTCTGACATATGTTTTTAAGGAATATAATGGTCACAAGAACTGCTAAACTATTGAGATGAAATATTTGACTTGAAAATAAAGAATTAACTATTAATAATTGCTCATATTTATTGATGGTTTTTATATGCATTTTTTCATCATTGTCACTGATAGTGTAGAAACATTATGTCAGTCTTCTAAACAAAAGCAGAAGCTCCTAGCCTTTTGGTTTTTTGTATTTCACCAGCCTTGAGTCTCCAGATGAGTATAGCCCCATTAAAGAAAAAAGAACTTAATAGGAATTCCTTTCATCTAGGGTGGAGAAATGATCAGAGTAGAAAGTGGGGAGTGAACTATAATAGCTAACATTTTTAAGCGTCTCTGTTTTGTGTGAGTTCCCTTAGAAGCAGATGCTAGGGCAAGGACTCAAGTACAAATAGTTTATTAGGGAGGCAATCCCAGGAAACACCAGAAGGGGAGTTGGGAAGTGAGCCCAGGAAGAGAAGGAAGCAGTAAAGAGTGTATAACCAGACAAGTTACCACTGTAGAAAAGTGGAGCTTAGTCCTGTTATGAAACTCTGGGAACAGAGTTACCATGCCCGAGGGGGAAGGGAGCTGTGCTATTCCTACACGAACTCCTGTCGCCCATTGGCTGAGAGCTGCCACCAGAAAACATGAATTCCCTGGCTTTTCTGGCCTGCCAACATGTGTGGGCAGAGCAGGCTCCAGCAGCCAGAGAAAGCCTCAGGCTAAGAGATGCAGGTGCTGGCAGTTAGAAGCCATGCCAGTGCACTGAAACGTTAAAGACAAGGGGCCGTGGATGAGGCACCAACAGTATCTGTTAGATGCCAGGTGCTGTTGTTGTTTTTTATTTCCTATTTAATTTTTTTATTGAGATGTAATTCACATACCATAAAACTCACCCTTTTAAAGTGTACAATCCAGTGGTTTTTAGTATATTCATAAGGTTGTCAACCATCACCACTAATTCCAGATCATTTTCATCATCCCCAAAAGAAACCCCATACCCATTAGAAGTTACTCTACATTCTTTTTGCCCTCAGCCTCTGACAACCACTAATTTACTTTCTAATTCTATGGATTTCCCTATGCTGGACACACATAAATGGAATCATAGAATATATGGCGTTTTCTGTCTGACTTCTTTGGCATAATGTTTTCAAGGTTTATCCTTGTGGCATGAATCAGTACTGCATTCCTTCTTAGGGCTAAATAGCGTTCCGTGGTGTGGATAGACTACGTTTTTGTATCCATTCATCAGTTGATGGATGTTTAGGTTGCTTCCACTTTTTGGCTATGATGAATAATGCTGCTGTGAACATTCTTGTACAAGTTTTTTGTGTGGACATATGTTTTCACTTCTCTTGGGTATATACCTAGGAGTGGAAGTGCTGGATCACATGGTAAGTGTGTTTAATCTTTTGAGGAACTGCCAGACTATTTTCCAAAGTGGCTGTACCATTTTATATCCTCACCAGCAGTGTTCCACAAACTCACCAACATTTGTCATTGTCCATTATTTTACCATCCTAGTTGGTGTGAAGTGGCATCTCATTGCACTTTGGATTTGTGTTTCCCTAATGATAATGGTGTTGACATCTTCTCATGTGCTTATTGGCATAAGTGAGAATGTCTTCTTTGGAGATCTGCTACTGTTGCAAGAGGTGGTACTTTATTACCCTCATTGTGTAATTGAAGACGTGGAGGCACTGAAGATTTCAGAATATGCCCAAAGTTCCCCAGAAAGTAGCAGTGCCATGATTCAAGATCAGGCAGTCTGCCTCCAGAGCCTGTTGGTCTTAATGCTTGTCTGGACTTGGATTCAGAACATCTTGTAGCACTTCCATTTAGTATCCTTTTCTTCATCTTTAAAATAGGGATAATAATGTCTGGCCTGATTATTTCATAGGAGTTCAAATGGGGTCAGCTCTTAATTCAGTGACAGCCCCTACATGACTATGTCATGAAAAAGACGTGATCCTTGCCCTCAAGTTGTTTGTCATCCGTGGAGAGACAGACAAGTAAACAGAACTAAAATTCAGCATAAGCACGTATATGTCAATGCTATATAAAGACTAGATAAATGCCAACCATTTTTTTTTATATTTCATAATGCTTATTTCTCTTGCTTCTCAAAGGAAACAGCTGAAAAGACCAAGAGAGTGAGCACCAAAGAGATCTGACGAGACGGCATCTGGAACGGTGTCCAGAACCCGGCACCTCCTCTTCCACTTCAGCGCTGAGTCCAGTATACGCAAGTGTCTGCTACAACCGCCAAATCACCAGTATTTGCTTGTATAGCAACGAGTTTTATTTTGTCTATTTGTTTTGCAATAAAGGCAATGAGGGTGGCTGGCTAGGAGGGGAAGGGCCATAGCCTTCATTTCTAGGAGTGCTTTGAGAGAAACTGTGCAAATGGTGCTCAGGGGCTGGAGGCAAGTAAGGAAACTGCATCAGGGTTGGCAAAGGAGCGGACCCAGATCTAAACCACTTCTGAGTCTCCCACAGCTATAACCATGCTGCAGGGAGTGCAAGCAATGCCAGAGAGAGCCTAGCGCGCTGTCCTAGAGAGGAGGGGTTTGGGAAGCTCATTGGAGAAGAACGCATTCTGTTTCCAGCTCTTCCTGTTGCCATCAGCATAACAGACCTCCAGCATCTGTGCTTCTCCTCATGGCCCCAACCACTGCCTCTAGTTACACAGCCATCCTGCTAGTTACCCAGTGTCCCTCAGACCTGACGGAGTTTCTGGGAGAGTGCACCCAAATGATGCAGATACTTGTCTACTTTGAGCCCCTTAGATACCTAACCAAATTTTTAAAATACTTTTTACCAAAGGTGCTATTTTTCTGTAAAACTTTTTTTGGCAAGTTGACTTCATTCTTCAATTATTATCATTGTATTATTGTTGTTGTTTTTTAATATTTTATTTTCTTGACTAGAAATTAAGCTTTTGTAATTATTTTTCAGTAGTCCTACCATTTCAGAGGTGGGCGAGTTTGGAGTTCTTCCAGACTCCCTCAACCCTGTCACATACTAGATGCAGCCCAGAGTTTGCCCCCTGGCTTCCAGTGGGTCAGCAGTCTGCCAAAGGAGCAGCCAGTGCCTCAGACAGAAGCCAAGGGAAGAACGAGCATCTCCACACAAAGCTTTCAAGATCCAGAAAGCTAATTTGTTTTCATTTATCCTGATAAGTTCATGCAAATCAGTATTCCAAAGGATGGAGACAAGTACAGCTAAGCAAGGCTTAGATATCCAAGCCTATCAAGATGCTCATTGATCCACCACTAAGAGAGTGACTTTGGCCCTGTCTCTCCTATTTCTGGGCCTCAGTTTCCTCAGTGAGCAGGTAGGAATGCATTAACCTTTCAATTTGATAGATAATCAATTCTGCGATTCTGATGATCAGTCCAAGAAGATAGGCTCCTGTGATTTTCCCTGTCCTTAGGATAAATGAAACCTTGTTGTTAGAACAAGAAGAGTCAGACAGTCAAAAACGAGACGACCAAATCTGACCTCAGGCTGAATGGCCCCACAGCCTGTGCTCTGATGTAGAGCCCTCTCAGGTGAAGCCTGCCCAGGAAGAGAGTGGGAAAGAGAACCACTCCACCTTGTCTTCACGTTTGCATTTCATATTTAACCTTGGAAACAAATGCCTTTCCCTTTAGAAATGAGGACAAAAGAAAGTTTCACATCTCAAGAGGGGGAATAATGGAAATTGAATCTTACAACTGTGATTGGGAAGAAGTCAGTTGTTCCTGTGTCTTTTGTGATTATTAACCCCACTCAATACCATGTTTAAGATGCATTTGGAATAACAAAGGTTAGAAACTTGATGTAAGATCTCATTTTCAGAAAGCAGATTACAGACCACCAGAGGGAAATTATGTGTGGGTTGTGCTGCACAGGCAACTCTGAGAAGGTTGTGCTGAAAATGGAATTCCTTCTAAGCAAGTTTCCTTGTTCTCCTTGGAAAGGAGGACATGCCACTTTGTTTAGAATTCTGAGCTTTTATATATCATCCCACTTCAAAGCTCTCTTCGAACCCACTTGTGCAGCCCGAAATGCACCTCCCTGTCCAAGTGTTTCGGACAACCCCCAATAGCATGCTTTGATCAGGTTTTGCCAGTCCTTGGACAGTAAGGAAAAGAGGGCAGAAGTACCAGCCTGTTTAAAGCAAGAAGCCAGAGTGTCTCCTCACCAGTTACATTGAGGACAGTGATTGCCATCCTTACCCTGCAACATTGGATTCTTGAGAGCAAATCTGCATTCCTCCTGTCAATAGGGAAGCTGCTGTCTGCACCATAGAATCACGTGATCTGATGACCATTCACAGAAAGCTGCTAACTAGCCTAGTTTGGGGAGTCTTGCATAGAGCTTTGCATGGAGCAAATAAATAAGATTAAATCAGGTTCAGTTCCTCCAGCTCTAAAAGCACAGGGCTTAGACTGCAAGCTTCCTTGGGCTTTCTCTGTGTGTATATGGTTTTGTAAACATATTACAGCATCTGTTGAGATTCAGTGTCCATGGAAACCTTCTCACATGCCATGACTCTGGACTCCATCACTGTTTTTGGAAAGCAGGGCTCCTCCACCTGCTAATAAACCCATGTGGACCAGTCTGAATGTCTTTCCTTTACACTTATGTTTTAGACTATTTCGAAAAGCAATTTGAGCAGGTTTCTGTTGCCTCTGTTTGTGAAATGTATTTGTATTTAGTAGGCTTCCATATTGCATTTAACTTGTTTTTGTAACTCCTGATTTTCCTTTTTTTTTTTTGGATACTATTGATAAATAAAGAAATTAAAATAATAGTTGTGTTAGTTTCCTTCCCCCCAGTTAAGGCCAAATAAAGTTGTGAGAACATTAACCATTTACCTCGTAAAAGTGGCTTTGGGTTTCAGGAGCCTTCAAAGAGGCCTGAAGAGTTTCTCTTAATACAATCTCGGGACTGCAGCTGGGAGGGAAAGTTTACTCAGGGACTGATAGAAGAAGTTTATTTAAAAGAATCATGGGGGCCAATCCAGTGGCATAGTGGTTAAGTTCACGCACTCCACTTAGGCGCCCCAGGGTTCGCCAGTTGGGATCCCAGGTGCAGACCTGGCACCTCTTGTCAAGCCACGCTGTGGCGGCATCCCAAATAAAATAGAGGAAAATTGGCACAGATGTTAGCTCAGTGACGATCTTCCTTGAGCAAAAAGGGGAAGACTGGCAACAGATGTTAGCTCAGGGCCAATCTTCCTCACCAAAACAAACATTTTTTTAAAAAATAAATAAAAGAATCATGGATAGTGGGTCTAGGAATGAGAAATCAAGGAGCATTCCTGTACTGGGAAGAGGTTAAACGAAAACACTCCTGAAGCCCCGTGGATCTTAGAGACTGGAGCAGCATCGGGTGTGGCTGGCTGCACGTAAACCTGTATAAGAAGCCAAATAAACCGGGGAAAGTGGCACAGGGAGCATGCCAAGGTCTGGTTGGATAACTTTAATGGCTTTTACCTGATACACACGTATCCCATAGGGATAAACATTCCAAGTGGACTGAATGTTGACTGGTCAACACCCTCTGTTCCACTCCATCTTGGAGACATGACTGGTATTTGCTTTCTACCTCCCTGTCCAAGTGATTCTTTTTTTTTTTTTTTTTTTCTGCTTTATCTCCCCAAACCGCCCCGTACACAGTTGTATATCTTAGTTGCAGGTCCTTCTAGTTGTGGGATGTGGGACGCTGCCTCAACGTGGCCTGATGAGCAGTGCCATGTCCACACCCAGGATCCAAACCCTGGGTCGCCGCAGCAGAGCACGTGAACTTAACCACTCGGCCACGGCCCCCGCAAGTGATTCTTATAGGTATCATGCACTTCCCACCCCCAATAATTCTGTCTTTCAAAAGAGAGGATTATAATTGATGAGGTTTAAGTTTTCTTAATTTTAGTCATAAGTGTAGAAGTCTCACTTCTCTAAAATTAGAGCCAGGTCACCTTGATTGGATTTGGGGTATTATTCAAATGCGAATCAAATGTTAAAAGGCTATCTCTGGTTATGTTATTGCTACAGATTACTGATCTCATTAATCACAAATTGATTTGTCAAATTTTCTTTCTCAGAAGGGAATCTGAAACCCAATTTGAAGGGTACCTTGTCCACAACCACTTTTAAATACTGGCTGGCCCCTCCCAACCTTCTACCATGCTCTGGGAGCAATTTTATTGCTATCACAGTATGTATGTGTTCAGAAAGTGAAAAGGAATTAAAATAGCCTGAAAGAAGCATAATTCAGAAGGTAAGTTTACTATAATCAAAATGTAATATTATGAATTGTGCAAATTAGTACAAATTACTTTGATTAGCTTTAGTTTTGGAGCACCTGTGTCAAGTTCCTATTAGTCCTCTTGAATTATTTCTGAAATAAGGAGAGTGAGAGAGGGGGAGAAAAGAGTATGAATGAGTAAATAGAATGTAAGCAGGTGCCTCAGAGCCCTAGAGTAAATCTAGCATGGATGTGGGACATGAAGAGAGTAAACCCTGGACTACTGATGCTGAGGGCTATTTCACAATGTAACCTGCCTGAATGAGAGGGTCCTCCTGTCAATAGGAGTTCATTTTTTAAAATTATTTAACACATTTCTTATTGGAAAAGTAAGATATGCAGATGGTAAGAAAAAATCCAAATTATATAAAAAAAATACAGTGAAAAAATTCGTCCTCTTAGAAGGTATGTACATTTATAAAGTTGCTTCTAATTGCCAATTGTTCGAAGAGGTTGCACCATTTACGTTCACACCAAAAATACATAAATGGAGCATGTCTATTTCCCTACATTTTTGCAAGGGCTGTGTCTTCAAACTTTTGGGCCTCTGATAGGCCCCCAAAAATGGAAACTCGTGTTCTTTTTGAATTATTTACTTTATTATTCCTTCTGTGAGATTGAGCATCTTTCCATGAATTATTGATTCTTGTCCTTTTCTTTGACTCTCTTTGCTCATATTCCTATTGATTGTTGGCTTTTTCTTCTTGGTTTGTGATAGTTCTTCATATATTGTTATTAACCCTTTGTCACGAAGGTGGCAAGACCTAGCAGTAGTAGATAAGTTAGAGGCTGTTTCAGGAATGAGGTGAGAAATAATGGTGATTTGAATTAAGATAATGGCAGTGGGGATTAACAGAAGGTCAAGGAGGTAACACGAACTGGAGTTGGCTATTGACTGGCTATAGGAGTTAAGGAGGAGAGAAAACAGTCAAGAATGACTCCAAGGTTCCAGCTTGGACAATCTGGTAGATAGTGGTGCCATTTCCTGAGATTGGTAAGAGAGCAGGAGAAGTTACTTGGCTGGGGAAGGGAGGAAAGAAGAGATGATGAATTTGCTTTTGCACAGGTTGAATCTGAGTTGCTCTAAGACATCTAAATGGAGATTTCTTGTGAGCAGTTGGATAGAAAGTTTCGAGAAGAGATCTAGGCTGGAGATAGAGATCCAGGAATAGACAGCATAGAGATAGTGTATGCTTCCTTTGTGTAGAAAAGATGGTCAAGTTTAGAAAGAAAGAAAAACGTTGAATTGAGAGAGTTCATCATAAAGAAAGAGAACCCTTTTGAGAAACTCTGGATGTGTGTATTTCTCCTTCTTCATGGCATCATTAACAAAAAGTGTACACAGTTAGAAAAATGGTACAATGGGTTGGATTTATATATGAGAGCATAGCATGTAGACAATTCAGATGCAAAATCATACTGTGGATTATATTGAGAGGTCAAAATTGACAAGGAAAAAGAACTTATTTTTTTGCTACTTTTTCTTTTAATTTGAGTTCATAATAGTTTACATCATTGTGAAATTTCAATTGTACATTATTTCTTGTCTGTCACTACATAAGTGTTCCCTTCACCCCCTGTGCCCACCCTCCAACCCCTTCCCCTGGTAACCACTGAACTGTTTTTTTGTCCATGTGCTTGTTTATATTCCACATGTGAGTGAAATCATCTGGTGTTTGTCTTTCTCGGTCTGGCTTATTTCACCAAGCATAATTCCCTCCAGGTCCATCCATTGTTGTTGCAAATGGGATGATTTTGTCTTTTTTTATGGCTGAGTAGTATTCCATTGTATATATATACCACATCTTCTTTATCCAATCGTCTGTCAGTGGGCACTTGGATTGTTTCCATGTCTTGGCTATTGTGAATAATGCTGCAATGAACATAGGGGTACATATGTTACTTTGGATTGTTGATTTCAAGTTGTTTGGATAGATACTCAGTAGTGGGATAGCTGGGTCATGTGGTAGTTCTATTTTTAGTTTTTTAAGGAGTCTTCATACTGTTTCCCACAGCGGCTGCACCAGTTTGCATTCCCACCAGCAGTATATGAGGGTTCTCTTTTCTCCACACCCTCTGCAACATTTGTTATTTTTAGTCTTAGTGATTATAGCCATTTGAACAGGTGTAAGGTGGTATCTTAGCGTAGTTTTGATTTGCATTTCCCTGATGATTAGTGATGTTGAACATCTTTTCATGTGTTTATTGGCCATCTGTATATCTTCTTTGGAAAAATGTCTGTTCATATCCTCTGCCCATTTTTTGATCAGGCTATTTGTTTTTTTGTTGTTCAGTTGTGTGACTTCCTTATATATTAAGGAGATTAACCCCTTGTTGGATATATGATTTGCAAATATTTTGTCCCAATTGGTGGGTTGTCTTTTTGTTTTGATCCTAATTTCTTTTCCTTGCAGAAGCTCTTTAGTCTAATGAATTCCCACTTGTTTATTTTTTCTTTTGTTTCCCTTGTCTGAGAAGACATGGTCTTCAAAAAGATCCTTTTAAGTTTGATGTCAGAGAGTGTTCTATCTATATTATCTTCCAGGAGTTTTATGGTTTCAGGACTTATCTTCAAGTCTCTGATCCATTTTGAGATTATTTTTGTGTATGGCATGAGATAATGGTCTACTTTCATTCTTTTGCATGTGACTGTCCAATTTTCCAACACCATTTATTGAAGAGACTATCTTTTCTCCAGTGTATGTTCTTGGCACCTTTGTTGAAGATTAGCTGTCCGTATATGTGTGGTTTTATTTCTGGGCTTTCACTTCCAGTCCATTGATCTGTGTGTCTGTTTTTGTACCAGTACCATGCTGTTTTTTATATTGAACCTGAAGTGAGTTCGCTCACCCATTGCACAGCAAGCCAATCTCTGACACTGGGTATAGTGGAAGAAAGTAGGAATTTTATTATTGCACAGCACTGAGCAAGGAGAAAGGGCAGCCAACGCTGAAATCCCAAACTCCCCGAAAAGCTAAAAGGAAGTGTTTTTATTTGGGGTTTTAGGTAGGGGAGGGGGAGCATATGGTCTTGCTGGTCAGAGCTTTCCCACCAGCCTGTCTTTGGCCTTGAGACTACTTGCAGAGAGGAGGGAGCCCATGACCTTGCTGGTCAGCAGCTTTCCCACCAGCCTGTGTCTCTTTGCAGGAAGGAGATAGTGAATCCAGGTGCTTGTCCTTGGCAGTATCTGTCTCCATGGAGGATAGCGGATTCTGGAGCCAGGAAGCCAGGGAGTAAGCAGGGAATGAGTGTTTTTGTTTTAACTCCATATATGCTGGGTTTAATGTAGGGAAACTGACATCAGGGTTGGTATCATTTTGATCACTATGGCTTGTAGTACATTTGAAGTCAGGGATTGTGATGCCTCAAGCTTTGTTCTTTTTTCTCAGTATTGCTGTAGCAATTCGGGGTCTTTGGTTGCCCCATATAAATTTTAGGAGTCTTTGTTCTATTTCCATGAAGAATGTCATTGGGATTCTGATTGGGATTGCATTTAATCTGTAGATTGCTTTGGGTGGTATGGACATTTTAACTATATTTATTCTTCTAATTCATGTGCATGGAATCTCTTTCCATCTCTTTATGTCATTATCTATTTCTTTCAGTAATGTCTTAAAGTTTTCATTATATAAGTCCTTCACCTCCTTAGTTAAATTTACTCCTAGGTACTTTATTATTTTTGTTGCGATTGTAAATGGAATTGTATTCTTGAGTTCTCTTTCTGTAAGTTCGTTATTAGAGTACAGAAATGCAACTGATTTTTGTAAGTTGATTTGGTACCATGTAACTTTACTATAGTTGTTGATTATTTCTAATAGTTTTCCAATGGATTCTTTAGGGTTTTCTATATATAAGATCATGTCGTCTGCAAACAGTGAGACTTTCACTTCTTCACTTGCTATTTGGATTCCTTTTCTTCCTTTCTCTTGCCTAATTGCTCTGCCTAAAACCTCCAGTACTATGTTGAATAAGAGTGGTGAGAGTGGGCATCCTTGTCTTGTTCCTGTTCTCAGAGGGATGGTGTTCAGTTTTTGCCCATTGAGTATGATGTTGGCTGTGGGTTTGTCATATATGACCTTTATTATGTTGAGGTAATTTCCTTCTATCCCCATTTTGTTCAGTTTTTATCATAAATGGCTGTTGGATCTTGTCAGATGCTTTCTCTGCATCTATTGAGGTGATCATGTGGTTTTTATTCCTCAGTTTGTTGATGTGGTGTATCACATTGATTTGCAGATGTTGAACCATCTGTGTGTCCCTAGTGTGAATCCCACTTGATCATGATGTATGATCTTTTTGATGTATTGCTGAATTTGGCTTGCCAATATTTTGTTGAGGATTTTTGCATCTATGTTCATCAGTGATATTGGCCTGTAGTTTTCCTTTTTTGTGTTGTCCTTGTCAGGCTCTGGTATCAGAGTGATGTTGGCCTCGTAGAATGTGTTAGGAAGTGTTCCATCGTCCCTAATTTTTTGGAATAGCTTGAGAAGGATAGATATTAAATCCTCTCTGAGAATTTGGTAGATTTCCCCAGGGAAGCCGTCTGGTGATGGGCTTTTATTCTTTGGGATGCTTTTGATTACTGTTTCAATCTCTTTACTTGTGATCAGTCTGTTCAGATTATCTGTTTCTTCTTGAATCAGCTTTGGGAGGTTGTAAGAGTCTAAGAATTTATCCATTTCCTCTAGCTTGTCTATTTTGTTGGCATATGTTTTTCGCAGTATTCTCTTATAATCTGTTGTATTCTGTGGTATCCATTGTTATTTCTCCTCTTTCATTTCTAATTCTATTTATCTGAACCTTCTCTCTTTTTTTCTTCGTAAGTCTGGCTAGGGGTTTGCCAATTTTATTTATCTTCTTAAAGAACCAGCTCTTTGTTTCATTGATCCTTTCTACTGCCTTTTTTTGTTTCAGTAGCATTTATTTCTGCTCTGATTTTTATTATTTCTCTCCTTCTGCTGACTTTGGGCTTTGTTTGTTCTTCTTTGCCTAATTCAGTTAGGTGTAGTTTGAGATTGCTTATTTGGGATTTTTCTTGTTTGTTAAGGTTGGATTTATATATAAGAGCATAGCGTGTAGATAATTCAGATGGAAAATCATACTGTGGATTATATTGAGAGGTCAATACTGACAAGGAAAAAAAAACTTTCTTAAATAAACTGAGAAGGAACCACCATGCACATATGGAATGGAGTACACAACTTGCTAGAAAACCAGTTAAATGAATTTAGGAGAAAGGAACAGGAAATGCACCTGATGATTATCGCTGGAATGCACAGGTTTTATCTGACCTGCTGTGTTCAGATAAGAAACTTACAGAAATTTGACCATGTTAGGGCCTGTAGAAACAATGTATTTCCAGGAAAATAAGAGACAAGATTGTTAATGAATAAGAATAAAATGTTTAACCAGGAAACTTGTATAAAATTTTCAAGAGGATGAAACATGTTTGAAATGAAATTTTTGCCCACAAAAGAAAGGGACTTTGTCCTTCTAGTTCCTAGCTTGGTTTTAACTGTACAAGTTGGCAGAATTTGTCATTTTCCAAGAAGCAGGGACAACTCAAAACAAAATGTTTGCTTCAAAATTCTTTCACCAGACTCCATAGTTAAAGCTGCTAGCCAGTAATATATATCCTCACATATCCTTTATCTTTCATAAATGCCAGTCATTCTTAGTTTCATGCTTCAACTTCTTTCTAATTGACCTGAATCATAACGTCGTTCTTATTGTGACTGATACTTTACCGAGAGGCAATGTCATCTAATGTTTAACAACCAGGTTTCCTGGGTTTACATCCTGACTCTGCCCCTGCCCTTTATACCTCTGGAAGTTATTTAACCTCTCTGTGTCTCAGTTTCTGCTTTTAAGTGACATAATAACAGTACCTACCTCATTCCTTTTATTTTTTATTTTTTTGAAAATCCAATGAGTTAATGTATATAATTTTTTGAAGAGTCTCTAGCACATAGAAAGTGCTATGTAAGTGTCAGGTATAGTTATTATCAATTATTCTCACCTATTATACATTTTCATAATTCTCACAATGACCCTGTGCAAAAGATATTTTACAGATTAGGAACATAGTTTCTAAAGTTTGAGGAACTTTTTAAGACCATACAACTAACAAGGAAGAGAGTCAGGATTCAAACCTAGGTCCTTCTCATACTCATTCTACCTTGTCACAATGTTTCCCTTTATTTGAAAGATCATCACATCAATCTGAAGTGTTAATTCCTATTTAGTGTTCTCCATTATGTCATTGCCAATCATGTGTCAGTAATTCATAGGTTTCTTCATTTAGTTCTAATAACTCTGCATGTCCTCTCACTTTGGTTTCATTTAAGTAGATATTTGAAAGCAGTTCAGACCAGGCCTGTGAAGTTCCCAGAAATGTGACCCCCAGTCCAACTTGGTCTCCCCAGAGATGACACATCCAAGAGTCATGCCAGTCAGTCAGTGTGAGGCCCCCAGCAACCTCCAGCATACACCTCAAAGGTTCGGCCTGGTAAAAACTTACCCTAGACTGCAGATGTCAAATTTGTACAACTGTACAAACCTGCCTGGTGTGCCTTCTTTCTGTGCCCTCCTCTATGGAGGCTTTAGAAACAGACATATGTCTTATTTCCATGGAAATTATTTCATCACCTGAATCCAGTGATTCAAAAAATTGGGATTTGGGGCCAGTTAAAATCTCTGCTTCCTGGACAGCTGTCTGTCTTTTCTTTTCTCTTATGTGCCTTTTCCCCCTCTCTCCCAGAGCCTAAGCTTGATTCCTACAAGGCCCAGCTCCCAAGAAAGACATCCCCCCAACTTCCAGAAGGAGCAAAGGAGGAGAATCTATACAGAAAGCATAGAGATGGGAGAGATTTGGAAGGTGGAGTATGGGAATAACAAAGACTCTGAAAGCACTTGAGCAAATCAGAAGAGTTCAAGAGTTAGTCTCATCTTTGAATTTCCAAGATTTTCATAGTCTTTGCCTGGTAATGCCCAGCAATGGCTTTTAGAAATATAATAATTCCCATCCATAATCAGTTTTAGGAAGATGTCTCTTTCTTAGATTCTCCTTTGTATCAGCAAAGTGCCAAGTAACATGATCACCAAAACACAGAAAATCTAGCTTAGAGAAAACACGCTCTGCCTCGAATTCCCCAATAGTGCACCACGTCAGTGAAATACACAGAGTGGATAGTTCATCAGCTTTTAATCGTCTTTCATTTTGCAGTTAAGATTTTTAAGTTTTACCCAGAGAACTTAACATGTGAAAGGCAGAAGTTCAAATAAAAGTAAATCTTATAAATAAAACAGAGAATTAGAGATTAAAAAAACAACAAGACTTTAACATACAGACCTAAGAGAGACAAAATAAGGGAGCTCCTATAGTCTTAGTCAACATCTAACACACTGGACCTGTTATTTCCTTACTTTTTTCTGTTTGTGACAGACAGGAGCCTAGGACGAAAAGAATATCATCCTCAAGAGAAAACCAGGAGCTCCAGTGGCTAAAGGCAGGACAGTTTGGTCCTTGGGTGGATGTGATTCAAATCTCTTAACGGTAGTCAGAGGTATGAGGATACCTTCTCCCTAGAGAAAAGAAAGAAAGGAAACATGGTAGATCAGAGTTCTGTATTCGAGGCAAATCCTGCATTCAGCTACGATGCGTTTCTGAAAGTCACACAGGAAAGAACAGCTGTGAACAATGAATTCTCTCCATTCCTTCTAAGAGCAGTAGCCCTAAATATCTCTCATACACCACTAGCAGCTCTCTTTCATTTGTAGGGCAAAATTCCAATTACTCATTCATTAATTCAACAATATTGTTTGGGGAACAATTAGAGAAGCAAAATAGAAAGGGGAAGTGAGTAAGATATTTCCTACCAATTTTCAGAGAGAGAAGGGAAACAAGTGAACCAGGTGCAGGGCCTTGGAATAGCACTCCTGTGTCTTTGATTTGTGGAGCTGAGACATGTGTAAGAGGAGCTGATGTCATCAGTTGGCAAATCCCACCACATTCCAGGATACTCTAAAGGAACTCATCCCAGGCCAAGGAAAGACTGCAGAGTGTGACTACTAGTCTGTGAGCCCTTAGGGAGAGAAGAGAGGAGGATGCCCCGATGTTTCCTGAGAAAAGGAATAAGGAGATCAGATCGTGCATTTCCATTTCAAGGTTGCAAGTTACTTTGCATCTCGGGGGGCATGATGATAAGACTCAGGAGTTAAGAGCTAACACCTATTCCAAGAGCCTACTTTGTGTTAGGAGCCAGAAAAGAGAGAGAGGGAAATATGGTTCCTGCTTGTGAGGGATTCACAGTCTTGTGACAAGATAAATAATAATGAATTTCAGTAATGCAATAAATTTGTAAATATAATGTGTTTAGGTGCTATGGAGAGTGTGTTTTTCCAGGGCAGTCACATCGCATTCACCCGGGGATGCCAGTTACATCAGAGTCTATATAAATGGAGCACCCTTGAATTGTAATATGCACAACCTGAGCTGCTGTATGTGGCTATCTTGTTTCTCTTTCTCCAGTTTTCATGCCATCACCTACAAGAATCAAAAGGGAGTCCCCGAGTTCCACGTGTTCCAGAGAAGTCTGCCACCCTGGCTTCCACACCTCCATCATAGAGAGTAAAAAGAGGACTTGAGAATTCTATGTGCTCCCTCTTTCCCCCCACACCATTCACAGCTTTGCCATCAGCGTCTGTCTTGAAACCAGCATACCTAATTTCTTCATGTCTTTTCTCTATTCAAGTCTAACACCACAAGAAGCCCAAGACCCCCAGTGTCTCCTTCACCCCATGGACTCTGAGCCCTATATGGCTCTGTACCTTCCCTTTTCTGACCCCATTTCCAACCCATTCCCAACTTCTGAAACCCTTCTACTGTGCCCCCTGGAACTTGCTATCAATTATCAGCAAACCCCTTCTATTCTCAACTTCTTCTGTTAACATTTTCTTCACCTTCTTGCTCTAACTGAAATTGATTCTCCTATTGCCCTTTCAAGTAGTGCTGGTTTTCTTTCCAGCATCCTTCATACACTTAGGGTAAGTGAAGTCCTTGCTTCTCATTATGCCTTCGAGATCATTCTCCCTCCCTCCTCTCTACACACCTCTAGCTTAAAATCTCATCTCATTAGACTTTTCCACTCACTACCCTTCTATGTTACAAGCTTTGTTGTTCCCCAGCAACATTCCTTGGTTTTAGCTGCTGGTTCTGTCAAGCTGTCCAACATTACTTCTGTCATAATTCTTGTTGTTACTATTTCATATATGATCCATCCATTGACCTCCTTTGGACTTAGACCTCCTTTCCTCCAAGGATCTTGTTTTCCATGTTATCTTAGCCACCTTCCCCGTGATTAGAATTAGACTTTATCATTAGCAGTAACCACAACCACTCCATTGTCTCAATTTCAAGCACTGAAACTCTCCAACCACTACCTTTCATCTTTGCAGCTCACTATCTCTAGTACCCAACTCTAAAAACTCTTTGGCTGCCATCAAGACCTAAGACCTACTGATCCCACCACTTTTTCACTTTCCTTTCTCCCCTTCTTATCCTTCATCCGTCCTAACTCAGCTTAGATCCCATTGATTATTATTGATTGATTGATTATTGTCATCATTTTCTAGCACATATTTGTCTTCCTTTGTCATACTTGCATGGCAAAACCCCAACATCTGGTTAACTTGACTTTCCTCCCATTCTGTGTCCACACATAAGCAAGTGAATGTGACCAGGGAAAAACATACAGCCATGCTGAGGGTTCTCACTTTAAATTCACAACCGTGAACCTCAAAAGTGCCTTTAGTACTGCTCAGGAAGCCTGTTATGTTTCTTTAGTTAATCTCTCCTACTCTCCTAGGTGAGTATTTCATACTTTCTCCTCAAACCTTCAACACCACAATCCCCAGCCTCCCAGTCAGCTAACAACTTGCCTCCTATTTCACTAAGAAAATTAGAAACAAGAAGAGAATTTCCACAAGCTCCCACACTACTCACATTTCTGCATCTTGCCCATGTACTATCCTACCCCCTTTTACATAATCTTCCCAAGGCAAAGCCTTCTACCTGTGCATTAGCTCCCATACCCTCTGCCTACTGACAGACCATTACTCAGTAATTCTTCCCCATCTCCGGCATCATCAACTTTACCCTCTCCATTTGTTCATTATCTACATACAAAGATGCTGTTATTTCTCTCATCTAAAAAAAGAAGAAAAACAAGACCTTATAACTTACTCGGTTGATACACATTTCTCTGCTGCTCCCTTTTGAAACAAACTGTCCTCTATGTTAACTGTCCAGTGATCTATTCTCAGTCCCCAAAAGTTGCCTATGTTCCTTCTCTGAAATGATCTACTCTGTGCTCATCTTACTTGAGCCATCGGCAGCTTTTGACACAGGTGATCCCACAACGTCCTCCCTGAAACATTTTCTTCGTTCTGCTTCCAGGTCATGACACTTTCCTCAGTTCCCTTCTGCTTTACTGTCTACTCCTGCTCATTCTCGTTTGCTAGTTTCTCTTCATTGCCCTGACCTGTAAATGTTGGAGGCTCAGTGTCTGGACCCTACTCTTCTCCACCTATGACTACTCCGTTGGCAATCCCATCTAGTCTCATAATTTGATATACCATCTGTAGATTGACAACTCCCAGGTTTATGTTTCAAGGCTGGACCTCTCTCCTAAACTCCAATTTCATATCCAACCACCTACTCAATATTGTCTCTCAAATACCTGAAATGAGCATCTCTAACTTAATACATCCCAAACCAAACTCCAGGACTTCCTGATCAGAATAAATGGTGACTCCACTCTTCCAGTTGCTCAGGGCAAAAGCCTTAGTCATCATTGACTCCTCTCTTTCCTTCACATCATCATCTAATCTGTCAGCAAATCCTATCTGCTCTACCTTCAAAAATATATACATAATTCCATCTCTCTTCTCACTAATTCCACTACGACCACCTTGGACCATATCATCATCTTCTCTTACCTGGATTATTATAACAATCTCCCAACTGGTCACCTTGTTCCCACATTTGCCTCTCTTGGGTCTTTTCTCAAAAGTAGTTAGAAAGATACTTTTAAAATATAAGTCAGATCATTTCACTCCTCTGTTCAAAACCCTCCAATAGCTTTCCATGTCTTCATATAGTATGAGCAAAAGCCAAAAGCTTTACAACGGCCTATAAGGCACCACGCAATCCAGCCTCCTGTTATCTTTCTGATATTATCTCTTATACTCTCCCATGCATTCTCTCCATTCCAACCACTGGCCTCCTTTCTGATCCTCAAATCTGTCAGCCCTTGCCCACCTCAAGGCCTGGCTCCCTCACCTCCTTCAAGTCTTTGCTAAAATTTAACCACTTGGTGAGTCTTTCTCTAGATAGTCTATTTAAAATTGCAAACCTCCTTCCCCCCAACTCCCCTTTTTCCAATCTGTCTTCCCTGCTTTATTTTTCTCTATATGACTCTTCACCATCTGATATACTACATAAATATGTTTTGCTTTATATTGAAATGTAATATATATACAGAAAAGCGCATATAAGTGTGCAGCTCAATTAATTTTCACAAACTGAATACAGCCATGTAACTAGCACCCAGATCAAGAAACAGAATATTACCAACACCTCTGGAGTCTCCTCATTCTCTCTTCTAGCCACTAGTCCCCTTTCACACTCCAAGGGGAACAATTACCTGACTTCTAACAGCATGGATTGATTTTGCCTATTTTTGTATTTCACATAAATGGACTCATGCAGTGGCATACACATGTGTTAATGATCTGTTTATTTACAGTCCATTTCTCCCCACTTACATGCTCTTACATGGAGCATGTAAGCTCCATGAGGGCAGGGATTGGTTTTGTTCATTGCTGCATCCCCAATGCCTGAAAGAGTATCTGGCACAGGGTTGTAGCCCAACAAATATTTGATGAATGAATGAAATATTGAACAAATGGAAATGAGAGTAGGAGAGTTAAGAAGGGCTTAAAGTCTAAGCCAAATCTTGAAGGATGAGCAGGAGTCCCTAAGGCAGTCCAAGAAAAGAAAGGTATTCCAAGTATAGGCCAGAGTCTCTAAAAAGGCTCAGCAGAATTAAAAAATACACACAACCTAGAAACCACGAGGAGTCAGTAAGCTGAGAGCAATGAGCAACAGCCATGTGTTGAAAAATAGAGAGCCATGAGGCTAGAAAAACAGGCATATGTCAGATCTTAAAGGGCCTTATACAAATAAGTCCACAAAAGGAGGTGAAGAAAAGCAAAATATGGGGGCCTTTTAAGCATTTCCAGGACCTTTTTTAGGTGTTGAAATTTAGAGGGACATAAAAGAGGGAATTCCTTGAAGTCAACTCATTAACACCTTCTTCTAGTCTCAAAAGAAAGTCTGTGACCCACTGCAATGGTCAAAGACCTGTAACTACTCCTGAATATATAGGAAAGGCTTAATAACCTGTGGAATAAATAACTCCCTCTTTTCTTTCCTTTAAAGGAAAAGAAAACTCAAAATAGGACATTTAAATCTCTTGAGTCTGTCTAGTTAGTCTTATTTTATTGGAGTGGGGCAAGGAGCCAGGTGCTCTGCTTTCCTTGCCTGCTGCACATGGCTTTGAGGAGATGGCACCACATCCTCACAGGGAGGAGAGGCCAGAGATTTCCTGAGTGTCTTCACCACTCTTGAGGGCCAATGCCCTACATCAGTGGTACTTGAACTTGAGAGTGGGTCAAAATCACTGGAGGCCCTGTTAAAACATAGGCCTACCCCCAGGGTTTCTGATTCAGTAGGTCTTGGGTGGGGCCTGAATTTTGCATTTCCAGCAGGCTCCCAGATATTGCCAGTGTTGCTGGTCTGGGGGCTCTGCTTGGAGAGCCACTACCCTACCCAATGCTAGCCTCTTAAACCAGGGGAAGAGGCCCTCTGCATGCTCCTCCTGTCCCCAATTTCTCTCCATCTTAACTCCCCTCACTCTGCAGTGTTCACTCACTTAATCTACGTCTTCCCCACTAACTTGTCTACTGAATGAGGGCAGGAACTATGTCTATCTTGTTTATCTTATTGGCACCGTCTGGCACTGATTAAGCATTCTACCAATATTTGTTGAATTAATAGATGAATGACTCCAACTAGAGTTTGGGTTTGAGCCATTACATGCTTCAACAGTATGAGAGTAGCAAAATTAATACTAAAATTGACTTCGCTTCTCTAGTATGTCACATACCAGTCTTTTTTCTCTCCAAATTCTCTTAACCTCAGGGCCTCCACATTTTATTTACATTTTTTAAAAAGTATACCTTTAAATAAATGGAAAGACATCATATGTTCACGAGTCAAAAGACATCATATGGTTAAGATGGTAATGCTATCCAAATTGATCTACAGATTCAACACTATCCCTATTAAAATCCCAGCTTTTGATCAGAAGATCACATGCCAATCATAAAATTCATATGGAAATGCAAGGAATACAGAAAAGCCAAAACAATTTTGAAAAAGAAGAATATGGGAGAAACCTAGAAAAGCTGAGCAACTTGCCAGAATGGATAGAGCCACCACCTTAAATACCATTCTCAGCTAAAGACAAAGGAGGATGTTGGGGGTAGTGGTTTGGGGCTTCAAAGGGGAGGAAAGAAATTTACATGGAGATGAAAATGTAAATGTTTGTTAAACAAGTGTTTACTGAGCCTGCTATAGACAATGTTATCTTATGGTATTAGCCCCTTCCTGGAACAGGTCTTGCATCTTAAATTCTTTTAGGAAGTTAGGGGGAAGGTCAAAGTTTCTTTCAGAGTCTTTTGTTGTTAAAAATAAGCAAGCCAAAGAGACACATTTTGAGGTGGCCAATTTCAATCCTCTACACCAAGCATCAAAAAGAATAAAATTCTTAGGAATAAATTTAACAAAAGAAGTTCAAGACTTAAACATTGAAAACTACAAAACGTCATTGAAAGAAATTAAAGAAGACCTAAATAAATGGAAAGACATCCATGTTCATAGATTGGAAGACAACATTGTTAAAATAAGAGTACTCTCAAAATTGATCTATAGACTCAACATATTCCCTATCAAAATCCCAGGTGTCTTTTTTGCATAATTTGACAAGCTGATCCTAAAGTTCATATGGAAATGTTAAAACAAGAAAAGCCAAAACAATCTTGAAAAAGAAGAACAAAGTTGGAGGACTCACCTCCCTGTGTCAAAACTTACTAAAAAGCTATAGTAATCAAGACAGTCGGGTACTGGCATAAGGATAGACACATAGTTCAATGGAATGGAACTGAGAGTCCAGAAAAAAAACCGACATTTATGGTCAGCTGATTTTTGGCAAGAATGTCAAGAGAATTCAATGGGGAAAGAATAGTCTTTTCAATATATGATCCTGGGAAGACTTAATATCTATACACAAAAGAATGATATCTCATACCATATACAAAAATTAACTTAAAATGGATCATAGACCTAAACATAGGAGCTAAAATCATAAAATTCTCAGAAGAAAACATAAGAGTACATCTTTGTGATCTTGGATTAGGCAATGATTTTTTAAATATGACACCAAAAGCAGAAGTGACAATAAAAATAGATAAATTGGATCTCATGAAATTCAGAAACTTTACAGTTTCAAAGAACATCATCAAGAAGTGAAAAGATAACCCACATAAGTGGAGAAAATATATGCAAATCATATATTAGATAAGGGACTGGTACCCAAACTATATAAAGAAGTCTTATAACTCAATAATAAAAAGATAAATAACCCATTTTTTTAAAATAGGAAAAGGATTTGAATGGATATTTCTCCAAAGAAGATATACAAATCACCAATAAGCACGTCATTAGCCATCAGGGAAATGCAAATCAAAACCACAATGAGATAAAATTTATACCCACTAGGATGACTAAAATAAAAACGACAGGCAATAATGAGTGCTGACAAGGGTGTTGAGAAATTGAAACCCTCATACACTGCTGGTGGGAACGTAAAATGGTACAGCCACTTTGGAAAACAGTCTGATAATTCCTCAAAAGATTTAAAAATAGTTGCAATATGATCTAGCAATTTCACTCCTACGTATATACCAAGGTAAATAAAAACATATGTCCACACAAAAACCTGTGCACCATTGTTCATAGCAGCATCATTCATCATAGCCAAAAAGTGGAAATAACCCAAAATTTCCATCAACTGATGAATGAATAAATAAGATGTGTTATATATATCCATACAATGGAATATTATTCAGCAATAAAAATAAGTGAAGTGCTGATACAGGCTATAACATGATGAACCTTGCAAACATTATGTTGAGTGAAAGAAGTAGGTTACCACATATTGTATAACTCCATTTATATGAAAGGTTCAAATAGGTAAATCTATATAGTCAGAAAGCAGATCAGCGTTTGCCTAGGACTGAGGAATATGGTGGGAGGAATGGAGAGTGACTACTAACAAGTATGGGGTTTCTTTTCAGGGTAATGAAAATGTTTTAAAAAATAGATAGTGGTGATGGTTGCACAACTCTGGGAATATACTAAAACAGTTGAATTGTACACTTCAAATGTATGAATTTTATGGCATGTGAATTATATTTCATAAAGATGTTAAAAAAGATTTTTTGAAGTATAGCTTTTCTGGACTATAAAAATAATACACGTTCATTATGGAATGTTGCATAAGACGGAAAAGTACAAAGAAGAAAATAAAAATTGCCTACAATCCCATCATGCAGAAGTAACCAGTAATTGTTGTTAATAACAATTATTATAACCTTTCTTTTTAATCTGCATACAGTTGAACAACTTGGGCTCATGCTACACGTACTAGCTTACAACATGTTTTTTTCAACTTAAATTACATTGGGAGCTTTTCCCTATGTCACTAAAAATTTTAGTGAATAATTTAACAGTTGTACAGTATTCACAGTTACTGGGAGATCCAGGATTGCGAAAGTGTTTTGAATGCTTCAATTAATTGCCAGGACCATATAGACTAGACCTGAAAGGTGACCAACCAACTTTTGCATGAAGTCAGACTCCCTTAATAAGTCTCATACGGAGGCTGTACGATCTTGGACAACTATCTCAGCTCTCTGGACTTCTGTTTCCTCACTCCTGCATGCTGTGGTTAGTAGATGACGACAGCTGAAGTCCCTGCTAGATCTGACCCTCCAAGAAGGTCTGAGAAAGGATCTAAGTTAGGGACACAGGAAAGTAGAAGGAATTAGCTTATGGTACAAGTTTACTCATCATCATCACCTTCCTCTTTGAAGGAGAGGCAGGTGGAGCCATACATGGCAGCACAGATCAACCGCTCTGCCTGAGGTTCTGGATGCTATAACACAGGAACTTAATGCCCCTGAGTCAACCATATTAGAGTGGAAAAGTACCCAGGCCTTTGTTAACCAGTTAGACCCAGGTTCAAATATATGATTTAGATCTATTCATGCAATGTATAGCGTTAGATGTATAAATGCTATGTGGTATAAGAAAATAAATTACATGAAGTTTAGATTCATAAAAAATAGGTTTGAATCCTAACTCTTGTGCTTATTAACCATGTCCTTAGTCAAATTGTTTAACTTGGTTTCCTCATATAGGAAGGGGAGAGCAATAACCATTACCTTGCAGGGTTGAGGCAAGGACTTAAAATGACATATGTAAAGGGCCAGGCATGTGGTGAGAGGCTGATAAATGATAGCTATGAGTAGACATTCTGTCACATCATAAAGCTGATGTCCTTAGCAGAGAAACAGAAGCCTCACCAAGAGCAACAGCCATGTCGATCAGGGTGAAAGCTGTCAGTCCCTGAAGTGTTTTTTTTCCAAACCCAAAGAGACTTCACCTCACCACCTTCTCTTGCCTCAGCCCACAAGCTTATGTTTCTCATGGTTCTTTTACTCTCCAAAGTGCCCAGGAGTGCCTGATACATTTGGCATTCAGGAAATATTAAAGAATGATGACTTTTTTGTGGTGAAATACACCCAGCTTCCACTCAATTACTTGGGTACTTGCGTATGATTCTGAAGGGCTGGTTGTTCACATCTGTCTCTGTTATGCGGCAGATATATTTCTCATTTAACTTGACAGGGTATTTCAGGATGGAGAACACCCTGTAGAAGCCATTCATCTGCTCCTCCAGGACCTCCACAGTACTGTGGTTGCTCAGATCCCTTTCTGCCCGGTCCAGCCAGGTCACATTGGGTGCGAGGTACCAGCCCTGGGAGATGCACATGGCCACATCCTCATCATTAATCTTATCAAACTGCACCTGGGGCATTTCAGAGTCTGGTTGGAAAAAACAACAAAACAATTAGATCCTTTTTTATCCCAGACCCAGGAGGATCAGTCCAGCAGAAATCTTGCCCGAGTTTTTACATTAACCCCTATGTAGGCAACATATCTTGAGGTCCACTGTAGTTAAAATTTAGATCCAGGCATGGCAAGAGAAAATCAGGATATACATATGCTCCTGCCCTTCAGGTCTCACCTACCACTGCTGTATTTATTTTTGGAATCTTCCCCCCTTTGAGGGGTTCATTTCAGACTCTCTGTGGACCTCAGATACCCTACTGAGAATCAGAGAAGATAACAAATGATTCTCACCACCACCTTCCCATCAATTCCAACTCTCACCCTGGAGGAATTCTGCCATGCCTCCCTCTACCCTCGTGAGGTCTCTAGTGGGGAGAAGACCACTCTCTATGTAACCCTAGGAAGGGTGGGGATCCCTGGGGCACTAGGGAGATCCACTGGTCCTGTCCAATCCTACATTTTAAAGGTGAGAAAATGAAGCCTAGAATAGCTAAATGAGTTGTCCAAGTCATCCAGAGTTAGAATTAGAACCTCCTGACCCCCAACACAGGGCTCTTCTCACTAAACCACACACATATCTCAGAGTTTTCATGTAGGTGTATTATGTGATGAAAAATTTTGGGTTTTCAGTTTTACAATTTGTTTGGTGAGTTTGGGATAAGGCCAGTGTTTTGGGTTTTTTTTATGTTTTGCTGCTTATTTGAATGAATGAATGATGTAGACAGGTGTAGAAACAGCAACTTTGGTTCAGAGTAATATTTTTAGCTAAGATAAATTGACATTCCAAATGGCAGACTCTCATGAGGGGAATGAGAAGAGCCTGTAATATTTGAGGAGAAGAGAAAAAGTGAGAACACCAGAAGAGAAAACTTAGAATTTAGTGCTGTGAGCAAAAACAGAGCTTGAAACCAAGTTCATCCAATAAATTCCCTTACCTTCTACTATTAGCTTAATTGTACTTTCACCTCTTCCATATGGTGTGATGGCTGAGCACTTATAGATAGCTTCATCCATGAAATCCACATTTCTTAGTAAAAGTGATAGAGTCCCCTCAGAAATTCCAGCCCGATCTACAGAGACTCTTCCCTCATACAAGGAGTTTTGATCCTCTAGTTGCTCTGTGTTATTGTGAAACTGGTAAACCAGCTTTGAGAAAACTTCAAAAAAATCGTAGTACCTGAAAAAGTGGTAATATTCTTTATCATCCTCTACCTCATATTCCTCTTTGATGTCTTCTCTTTCCCAAGAAAACTCAAGATTTTCTGGGCCCTCCACAAAGGAGAAATGGCAGGAGAGGGTAACATCAGTGAAAGGGTGAGCCTGTAACTCTTCTGTAGACACTGAGAACGTCAAAGAAGAAATGAAGTTAGCAAAGTACTTATAAAGACCAGTGAACTCAGATCTTATATTCAGGTTAATAACAGATAAAAGAAATTACTCTAGCTGGAGGAATGAGCCCAAAGAAAGCATGGAAGATAAGACTTGCAATACATGTATTCTGTCCTTTCCCACATTACGTTAGGCTCAGGACACCACTGCAGAGCTGGTCTGCCAGTGGAACTGCTGCCTCTGCCATATCGGGAAGCTGTTAAATCAGGAAGTCATCACTGCAGGCATTGGCTCCAGAGCCAAACTGCACCTGCTAGATTCACGCTGGCAAAAGAAAGGATGCCTCAGGCACTGTTACCTTTCTCCCACCTACATTAGTTGCCAATTTAATCTGATCGGCAGAGCTTATGTCATTCCCAGAGCCCAAAGTGCAAAGGAGTCTTCAAAATGTAGTTTTTTACTCTCTAGTCTTGGCAGTCCAGGAAGGCACATCAGAAAGCAGAAACAGATTTTCAGTAAATCAGTCCATTCAACCTACTGGTCTGGGCAGAGTTATCAACAGAAGCAGGTGGAGGCTATGAGGAATACAGCTATGCCCTATGTACCACTCATAGACTCATGACATGGAACAGAATCCTGATATGTTAGAGCTGGAAAAAAGCTGAGGGAATTTGATTAAATCTTTAAATCTTGCCACTGACAGCCAAAGGAAGACCAAATCAGTGAGATTTCCACTCCCTTAACCACTTCAGAACAATCCTTCTCTAATTTACTTGATAATTGGGCTTCCAAGTCAGAATTCTTCTGTCAAATGTCTCTGCTACTAAAAGACAAAACTGAAAGCCAGGAAGCAAAGTTGTTCAGAGTCACAAAGTAAAATACTGGTAGCACTACAGAAAAAAATAAGATGCTGCAGAGTTTAAAAAAATTCTTTTGGGTCATAGTTACCAAACTTTTTTTTTTAAGTGAGGTAAGATTGTCCCTGAGCTAACATCTGTGCCAGTCTTCCTCTATCTTGTATGTGGGATGCTGCCTCAGCGTGGCTTGATGAGTGGTGTGTAAGTCTGCTCCCAGGATCTGAACCCATGAACCCTGGGCCGCCAAAGCAGAGTGCACAGACCCAACCACCACACCACCAGGCTGGCCCCAATAGTTAACCAAACTCAAAAGAGCCTATGAAACTAATTAAATTCCCAATTTGAGTAAGACTGAATAATGAAAGTGAAGCATTATGAAAGTAGAGACTACAATAAGAAGGCAATCTTGAGCCAGCCCTGATGGTCTAGATGTTCAAGTTTGGCGCTCTTACCACTTTGGTAAGTTTCCTGGTGGCAGAACCACACCACTCGTCAGTTACCATGCTGTGGTGTCGGCTCACACAGATCTAGGAGGACTTACAACTAGGATATACAACCACGCGCTGGGGGACTTCAGAGAGGAAAAAAAAAGGAAGATTGGTAACAGATATTAGCTTAGGGCGAATCCTTCCTGATGAGAAATTTTAGGCTGGTTAATTTTAAAACGGTTTATAATGAGGATTTTTAGGCTGGTTAATTTTAAAACTACAGATGAGAAGCAGGCTCCGAGGAGTGGAATTTGCTTGTCCCTTTGTTGGGAAACATTTACATTTCTAAGGGAAACCTCTATCTGTGAAGATGCCTCCCTCTCTGTGCCAGGAAGAAGGGGGATGGCCTTATCTCTAGAAACTCTTAATCAATGCCAGAGGCCAGAACTTAAATTGGGTACTGTCTGGCAACCTCATGTAACTGACCCCCCCCCCACCCCCAAATCCTCCTTTGTCTTTAGCTGAGGATAAAATTCAAGCGGCGACTTCTGCCATTTACTCAATCCGGTTTGATTCTTATCTAAAATTTGTGGGACCACCAAATGGCCGGACCCTACAGGCACTGACACCATTTTAACTTTTTTACATATTCCTTTGTTTTGTAAAGAGATAACTCACATACCTATGCCTTAAATTTAGCCTTACTCTCCACCCAACTTTGCAGCAGCAGAAGCAGCAGCAGTGGCTCCTCCTGCCCGTGGGCCCTGTCCCCACGCAGCAGCCTGACTGCCCATGGGTCCTGTCCCCATGCTATTCTATTCTCTAAATAAAAGAGCACTACTGCCAGATCTTAAGAGTCTGAGAAATCTTTCTTTCGACTCCTCAGTTCACCGACCCCGCATCACTTCCCTGCAAAAAAAAAAAAAAAAAGAAGGCAACATTTTTTTCTCCTGCAGACACTGTGTAGATAACAAGCATCAGAAAGGAAGAAGAGCTGGCCAGTGTGAGCCTAAGTAAAGGTACTGTTTGATATAATGAGGTGAGATGAAATAGAAGAAAAGATAGGTGAAGCACCAAGGGAAAATCTAAATGGTGAAAGTTAGTAAGCAAGGACGCTTCTAAGCCATTCCAAGGAGACATTCCAGTTGAGTAATAGATGCAATCTGCTCATTCCAGAAGGAGCAACCACGTGGCTATTGGTGGCGCTGGCCATAGACTGTCCACAGAGAGCAGAGACCATATCTTTACCGTCCTGTTTCACCAGTACCTAGCATGGGGACTTGATACAGTAAAAAAGGATCAGGCTTGGCAGTTAATTTTATATGTCAATTTGACTGGGTCACAGGGTGCCCAGATATTTGGTCAAACATTATTCTGGCCATGTAGGTGAAGGTGTTTTGGATGAGATTAACATTTGAATTGGTAGACCAAGTAAAGCTGATTGTCCTGTCTCATGTGGGTGGCCCTCATCCAATCAGTTGAAGGCCTGCATAGAACGAAAACGCTGACCCTCCCTTGAGTGATAGGCTACTCCTCCTGCGGGCTGTTTGACGTGAGACTTCCGTCTTTTCCTGCTCTCAGACTCAAACTGAAACATAGGCTCTTCTTGGGTCTTGAGCCTTCAGACACAGAATAGAACTATACCATCACTTTCCTGGGTCTCCAGCTGGCCCACTGCAGATCTTGGGACTTCTTACCTCCATAATCACATGATCTCTTTATATAGCTTTGGATCGTTCTCTTTTTCTGGAGAATCTGACTAATATATAAGGTAACATTTATTAAGTGTTTACAATGTGCCAGACACATTCTAAAAGCTCTTCCCAAATTAATTCATTTAATCAGCATGCTAACACTGAAGTTAAGTACTATTACATTCCCCAGTTGACCTCTAAGAAAACCAAGGCACAGTGAGGTGAAGTAAGTTGCTCAGGGACGCGCAGCTAGTGAGTGGTAGAGCTACTACTCAAACCCTGGCAGGCTGGCTCTGGAGCCCTCCATCTGAGCCATGTTCTTTCTTCTAACAGTAGGCACTTGTTTTAAGTTTGATGAATGAATCAATGACTAATTAAATAAGTGACTGAACGAATATAAAGGAAGACAGATGAGAATGGAAAGAAGGAGGCTGGGAGAAACAACTCACATAACCTTTAGAAGGACAGATTTGCATACAAAAAACTAAGTGCTTTCTTGCTTAAATTGTTATTTGTCTGAGGCGGTTATAAACAAGAAGCAGTGGACTATGGTTATCAACAAATCCTCGTCTGAAGATTTGTAAATCCAAGTTCTAGTTCTAAATCTCCCTTACTAGTCATTTGGCATCGAGCAAGTTACTTCATCTCTCTGAATTACAGTTTCCTTATGGATGACTAGGGTAAGAACACCTGCCCCAGGGTTGTTATGCAATACCTTGGGATCTTAGGGACTGTTTTTATATGACATGGCTCAGTCATTTTCCAGAGGGACAGAAGGAGTGGACCAGATGGGTGGATACCTTGGTAAACTGCCCCTATTCCCAATCTCTCTCATAATAATATGTAGCTGACTCATGATGGGTCCTTGATCCTAGCTTCTCAGTATACCCAGGAGGTCTTGCTATAGCTGTACTCTTTCTGGCCCCAAGGAAAAGGGTCACAGATTCAGGAATCCAAAGGCCCTAGCCAATGAATCATGAAACATGGTTTACTGATGATGTAATTGGTAATAGAACAGCCAACTTCTGACTTATGTCTGCAGATGGTCCTACTTGAATCTGAATAACTCTTTTGTCTATTTCAATCTGTATTATTTCTAGACCATTATGTCTCTAGCTTCCCAAGGCCAAGAAGCTGAGGCAAAAGCTCAGCAAAAATCATATAATGGGGAACACACTTTGAAAACTCTAGAAAGATATTATATCTAAAGCACTTACTCTAGTACCTTGTACATAGTAGTAGATTGTCAATATTGCTATAAAATGTAAGATATTATTAAAGCTGACACACCTTTCTCTTTCTCACCTACATACACACCCATTCCTTTATTTTGTTAGGTTGTTCCTGACTTTGAGTGGATTACCATCTCACTTTGCCTTACTGCCTCCTCTATACACACACACACACACACACACACACGCACACACAGAGTAACCAAGCATCAAAAGAAAAGAGTCAGTCGACATAATCTGGGTGGATCAGGCCTTGCACTAACTCCTGAGTAGATCTATGGAGCCAGAGGATGCCTTCAAGCTGCTTCCACCTCTCAGAGACTGGCAGAACTGCTATCGGTCCCTGAGAGATGGCATATGCCTGAAACTATAAATGTGTTTGATCACTATGTAGAATAGTTATATTACAGGTTTGGGATACATGTGTTTTTTTAAAAGAAATTTTTGCATGTATACTTTTGGTAGCTGAATTACGTTAACATTTGGAACATCTATTTACTGTTCATCCCAACATTTTTGAAGAATTGAGTACAAAGAGTTATATAAACCCTGTGTTGACTGCTCATCCAGATTTTTCAGGACAGACCTGATTTCAAATATTTTGTGATACTATACTCTAAATCAGCACTTGTCAGAGTCACTTGAAGTCAGAGAGAGTGTCTAGTTTTGTTTTTGTTTTTTTTTTGGTTGAGGGAATTCACATTATACATGTGAATCAGTGTAGTTATCCAGATATGGCCTCAAATAGACAAACCACATTAGGAGTGTGGGGAGGCTTTTCTCATTCAAAAAAAACAAAAATAGAATAAACAATAAGGCTTTACAATTTGTGTCTATTATATTTTCCCATCTGTCCTTCACCATTTCCTGCAAAACAAATATAGCATTGTTGTTCTCATCTAACAAATGAAAAGACTGAGGTTCAGAGAGATTAAATCATTTGCTTGTTTTTTGTTTTTTTTTTTTTAATCTCCAAATCACTATTTTCCTCACTATCCCAAAGCTGCTTCAGAAATACAAAGGTTTTTTGAAAAGTGACTCACCGGCATCATGAACAAGTAGAAGTATGTTGACAGTCGCCAAAAAGAAAGACATTCTGTAAGGAACAAAAAGAAAGGCAGAAAATTTGCTTCCCCCAAGAGAGTGTGGGCCAGCAGAACCCAGCCACCACTGCTGAGTTCGAGGAAGCGCCCCACAGGCACCACCTCTAAACTTCACGCCCACCAGATGCACCTTTAGCCAACAGAGGTTTCCAGCACCTCAGAATTCCACGTGGGATGCCCACTGAGTCAAGTTCACTCAGTTTGATCCTATGCAGATTTCTTCGATTTGCTATGTGAACCTGGAACTCTATCTGTCTGCAAATCTGTCTTTTTAGGTGAGTCACATGTGAATTCATTTGGATCAGAGTCAGCCCTGAGATGATATTTGAGGGGACAGTGATGGCTTCCCAGGCAACTGTTGCTGGCCTTTCTGGGCATTGCTGGGGCAAAGTCAGCAGTAGAGGGGGTATAACTGGTAGATATACAGGTGTATCTGGGAAGTTATGAAGTGATGCTTCCCAAATGGAAAAAAATAACCAAAATAGAGACAGAACTAAACGAGTCTGCCCAGCCAGGGCTGCACTTTAATGGGAATGGTATTAATGAGCCTAGGACAGCCCTGGAAGGGGTGGGATAAAGGGCTTGGGGAATGCTCAGCCCTTTTGAGAAGCTCTGACACAAATGTACATCTACATTCAGGTAAAGGCAGTCTTACTCTTGAGCTGGATCCCGTCTTCCTCTCTGGTGTCATTTCTCACTACTCCCACCACACTTCAATTCCACCAGCACCATCCCTAAGTCATGGTGCTGTCTAAACCCTCCGCACCTGGTACATCCCCCAGCACCACCCCCCTCATCTGCTACATCCCACTACTCACTTATCACTCAAAACTCTGCCCAAGTAGCACTTCTTCTCAGAGCCCTCCCTGATCCCTTAGCCAGTGCATCATTCCCCCTTGGATATCTTGAACATACTTTTGTCGTTGCCTGAATCACCTTGTATGGATTTATTTCTTTACATGTTATTTTATCCCTTACTATTTCAAAGAAAGAAAGGTAAGATTATCATACCCTCTCAGCATATTTTCTTGTCTCCTTTTCTTCCTGTTATCTATTAAGGAGGAAAAAAAACCCCACCACAATCCTCTAGGTCTATGATACAGCATAATAATAGCAACTATATTTCAAATGCTTACAAATGCCAATTTTTACCTTCAGTATAAGCCTGTGAAGTAGATACCATTATTATCTCTATTTTATAGGCAAGGAAACTTAGGCAGAGAGAGGGTAAATAATTCATCCAGCATCACACAGAACCAAGATTCTCACCTTTCAGGATAGCTGAATTCTGTGCATGTCACCTAAATTCTGTCCTGACAAACCTGCAACTCACGCACACCATGGGAAGTCTCATCACCCAGGGCATCCACCAAGAGAACAGGAAGCTCAGAGGCTGACAGAGCAGATGGCTTGTGGAATATTACAATGTCTCTTTCCTTGAGGCCTATTAGACCCTGGAGAATATGTGCTCTGTGGGTTGAATATTAACAGGCACAGAAGTCTTCAGAAGAATAGGATTAAGGAGCAGCCCTTGCTGATCAAGGACCAAATAAAGCATTTCTGGGGTCAGTGGGACAAGTGGAGAGATTCTTCACCAAGTCTGTATACCCTCACTAGGAATACAGCTAGTGACTGACAACTACTGATTTAGAAAATCTCTCTCTGTGGTAGATGTAGTAAAAAAATTTAAAGACACATCTAAAATAACATAAAATTTAAAACATAATATTCCAGCAAGCAGCTAATAGAGCTATAGATAGTTAACAGAGAGAGATTATAGTCAAATGTCATAGGGAAAAAAGGTAGGAATATCATATTCCTTTTCAACTCAATAAAATTTCATTATCTATATCCAAGATGGAAAATTTTTCATTATGGAAGACATAAATTCTAAAGCCTTCCCTATTCCCCATCCCAGTCAGATATAATCTTTGCTCCTCTGCACTTCCACTGTATTTTGTACTTTTATATAGTACTCTCACTTGTTTAATAAATCTTATTTTTACTGATTCTAATAGTAACCCAGATGTATTGTAAAAAAAAGTTTGAAAAAATAGAAAAGAACAAAGAAGAATATTGTAATTACTTTTAAGTCCATCAGCCAGACAACCAATATTACCATTTTGCAGTATTCTCTTTCAGTCTTTTATATGCGCACCTTTTAAGACAACTCAATTTGTATACACAGGTTAGTGTCCAGTTTAATTTTCCTCATGACACTATTTTGTAAGCACTTCTCCATCATTAAATATTCATATAACCTGGTCTACTTTTAGCTATTTGCACACATATCTTATCACCCCTACCACACTGTAAGTTTCCTACAGGCAGAGCTAAGTCCTCCGTGTCTTCCATACATCCATCACTGTGCTCCATATGTTCGAGGCACTCAATAAGTGTTTACTGCATTAACTGAACTAAATTGAATTTGGTGTAACGTTCTTACAAAGGTTCACTATATAACTGGAAAAAGAAAAAATAAATTCATACAGTGCTGAAGATAACAATCAACTACGCCAAAACATAAAATTCCAGCAGTACATCCTGGAATTCCTCCAGCACTTGTACCCTTTTCACCTCTCATTTACAGAAAAACTATGAGAAGTCTATGAACCAGCTCTATGTGGAGACATAAGTGTAAAGGGACCAGACACAGTAGGAGCAGATACCTAAACACTTCAGTCACCTCATCCGTCATTTCGCTCTTGAGTTCAGTCAAGATTTCTCCGGTCAACTATTTCTCCTAAATAAACAGTCTCTTTGTTGAAACAGCTTACCTATATCACAGCTGGTTCCCCTGATCAGCCAGGTGAGAAGCGAGTGAGGTGGAGTCAGCACGTCTTGGAAGGCACAGTTGTGTGGCAGCCCCCAGGGAGAAGGCTTGGTGACACCGTTATTACCAAGCTGTTGCGGCAAAATCTTGGCAAAGAGCTCCGTGAGACTTAATATTCTTATAGCTGCATTTGTTGGCTAAAAAAAAAGTGTTTGCAAGGCATTGTGGTGGAAGAGTGGAGCTAAAACAACACCATGATGTCCAACACTGGGGCATCTGAGCTTGTTTTAAACAATCACATTTTTGAAGAAAAATTAAATAACAGAAAATACTCACTAGATAATTTTTAGTGAGAAAGATCAAAATATAAAACTTAATATATGTTTACACGTACGTATGATTTCAACTTTGTGGGACAAAACATACGCATATAGAAAAGGAAGAAAATACACCAAAATGTTAGCAGTGGTTACTCTTAGATGGTGAGGTTATGTGTGATTTTACTGTTTTCATCACATGACTGAATTTCCTATAATAACCTTTTACATTTACATTACACTAAATACTTTATAAGCAGAAAAATAAAGACATGGACAGAAAGACCTTACATACATGATGTGGTACAGAGTGTGAGGGCAGAGGAAGGAGAGCAAATGAAATTTATTCTCTATTCTCTTCCTCTTAGGGATAAGGATGGTTTGTGCCTCCCATTCAAATCTTTCCAATTTACCTTTAGGCTCAAGTTCAGTAGTGGCCAGCTCTTTATTAGGGTGCCCTTCCCTCTCTACCCCCCCCCAGCACATGGATTACTGGGTCAGGGTCTGAACTGGGTTGACCTGGTTCTTATACTCAGCACACAACCCAGGTGAGCTATAGACAAGGGTTTGAAGGAACATTTCTTCTGGTAAACAGACTTACTCGAACAGAGCAGATAAGATTAACACAAGATCAGGAGGCCTCCTGCTGGGAATCAGGGCCTGACGCAGTTTCACCCTGTATCCCTCACCCCACCTGACTGTGAACGGAGTAGCTAGTCCCTCACCTTGGGTCTCCGGAACCTCTCAGTTCCTCTAATCACTTTTAGTGGCTAAGTGAAGGAAACACCTGTGAAGTTTCAAAATAAACTTAACGCTACATCCATTAACCTGAAGTGTTGAGGGATGCCTTGTTTTTAAAGCTCCTACAACATCTAGCATAGATTTTTCACATAGTATGCTCAATAAAAGAACTGGGGAATGGAATGAAGTAATTGCTATCAATTCATATCACTTTTCTGATTCATGCTACGGGGCTCGAGTCTTGACTTCCACCCTGAGGAAGAGGAGGAACGTCCTGACGCTACCACAGTATTGAGAAACCTTGAAGAATACTTTGTACTCAGAAATAAGGCTACAGATGCTACATTCCGCTGTCTCCCCCAAGCCTGGCAGTCTTTTCCTGAATGTACCAAGCCAGGCAGTCTTTTCATGTATGTCTACATGAGCTAATGAGGAAATGGGATTTAGAGCTTCCAGTAAGGAAAGAAGCAGTGACGATCTCCCCACCTGGTATTCATACCTCTCCACCATGATCTAGACCAACTTATCATTTCAAGCTTTACTCCTCCTTTACCCCACGTCATAACAGTACACCTTAGATTTGGGAGACACTTAGAATTTTAAATCTTTTCTCCCATATTCTACGAAGTGTGGCAATTCCTGGCTATACCAGCACCAAGCACACCAGCCAAATGAGACCCTTCACCATTTCCCAGACACATGCTGTAATTTCCTTCTTGCTTTTGCCATTCTTTCTCAAGAAATACCTCTTCTTTTCCTTTCCCCCAATTTCATAATGCTTCACCCCATTTATATCAAAATTCCACCATCCAGTGAAGGCTTTCCTGATTGCAGCGGCCTGAAATGGTCTCTTTCCTCTGAATTTTCATAGTATTTGGTTATGCCTCTGTATGACAGTTATCAAATGCTCCTTTATATTTTAGTTACTTTGGGTTTGTAACAGCTTTATTGAGATAAAATTCACATACCATACCACAATTCATCTACTTAAAGTTTATAATTCAATGGTTTTAGGATATTCACCAAGTTGTGCAATCGTCGCAATCAATTTTAGAACATTTCATCAGTCTAAAAAGAAACTCTGTGCCTATTAGCAGTCACTCCTCATTGCTCCTTCCTCCAGCCCCTGGCAACCACTAATCCATTTTCTGTTTCTATAAATTTGCCTATTTTTGATATTTCATATAAATGGCATCATACATTATGTGATCCTTTGTTACTGAGGTCTTTCACTTATGTGTTTTCAAAATTTATCCATGTTGTAACACGTATCAGTACTTTATTTACTTTTGTTGCTAAATAGTATTCCACTGTATGGGTATCCACATTTTATTTATCTATTCATCAGTTGATAGAAATTTGGGTCGTTTCCACTTTTTGGCTATGATGAATAACACCGCTATGATCATTCATGTACAAGTTTTTGTGTGGACATGTTTTCAGTTCTCTTAGATACATATCTAGGAGTGGAATTGCTGGGTCACATGGTGATTCTACTTTTTGAATCTGTGAGGAAATACTAGACTGTTTTCAAAGTGGCTGCACCATATTACATTCCCAGCAGCAGTGTACGAAGATTCCAATTTCTCCACATCCTCACCGGCACTCAAATCTATCTTTTGGTTCTAGCCATCCTAACAGGTGTGGGTGGTATCTCTTTGTGGTTTTGATTCACATTTACCAATGATATTGAGGAACTTTTCACGTGCTTATTGGCTATTTGTATATCTTCTTTGGAGAAATGTCTATCAGATCCTTTGCCCATTTTTAAGTTGGATTACTTGTTTTTTTAATGGGTTCATGTTTAATCTGTTACTATACTCTAAGTCTCTTGAAGGCAATGACTATTTGGACAAAATCATAACACTGGAGTCATATTCCACTATTTTGGTATCCAGCCCCATCATAACTGTATGACTTGGCAAGTTACTTAATTTTCCCACATCTCAGTTTTCTTGTCTGTAAAATGGGGATAATAATGCTTACCTTATAGAATGAGGACTAAATAAAATAATGACTACAAAGCTCATAGGACAGTGTCTGGCACTTAGAAAACAATCAATAAATGTCAGCCATTATTTTTAGTTGTCTGTACATTTCCAACGTATAGTTCAGTTTCTTACACACAAGAGGTGCTCAATGAGTATTTGCAAATGAATAAATTGGTGAATAAGAGTACTTTAGCTTGTTTATTAGATGTTGTTATGACTAGCTATCTGTGAAAAGGTAAAACAACACAATTGTGGAACATAGACTGAACAAGCGGAAAAAATTAAAAAGATTTACAGCCACTCAAATTCCCAAAACAATCACCAAGGAAAACACCTCACCAGTGTGAGAAAAACCATAAATGGAGTGAATTCAATGGAAGCAGTCATGAGCATGCTTTTATAGCTCTAATAAATGCTTCGCCAAAGACACCCATCCAAAAATGTCACATCATTATTTGAATCTTCAAAATAAAGGGAGAGCAAACTTCAATAAAGATTGGTTTGGGGAAAGATACTCAGAAAAGCTTAATCTACTAATTAATCTTAGTCTATCAATTCTACAGTAAGGATAAACTGAGGCAGAAGGAACTGTTAATGATAACCAAACTGTAGACCTTAAATGACAAACTGGCTGCAGACCCACTCCAGGCCCCTGTATATAGAGAGGCCGATGCCTTCTCAGGATGGATAGTAAGACTACAGCTCCCTCTGCCTTCAATGCTGCCTTAAACAGAGAGTAAGTGGTTGTTTGAGATTTGGACTACAGTTGTAGGAAGATGGCAGAATTTTAAACCATCCCAGGCCAAACTGGATAAGCCAAACTGAGAGGGATTCAGCAATGGAAATAACTGAAAACGTTGCATGCCAGACTAAGCAACTGGCCTTCATCTGATAACTAATGAGGAGACACGGGGTCAGGGAAGGAGGAAGAGAGATGGATTGAATAATGGAAGCAGTGCTGCAGAAAGCCTATCTGAACCAGAGGTGGCTGGAAGACAGGTAGAAATCCAGTTTGGGAGCCATAATGTCTTGATATAACTAGGAGACAGGACAATAAACATAGATCTTGGGAATCGAGACTCAGGGGCAAGGAGAGTCCACATCAATCTCTCAAATTTAATCCCCAAAACATGGCCTGGTCCAGAGCAGAGAGCCATCATGAGTAAAGATTGTTCTCAATTTCATTTCTCTTTACCCTGATCACAATCTAACATGCAGGAGAGAGTAATAATTATAACAATAACTACTATTACTATTACTGTTAATAATAATAATAATTGCCACTACTTATGGAGTATTTACTTTGTGATAGGTACTACGCTGAGCACTTGAGACTTAAGCCCTATAATGACCCTATGAAACATAACATTCTTCATAATCAAATGATGAAATCAAGGCTTAAGGAGATTAAGTAAAAAAATCAAGATTAAGTAAGAGAAACCTAATTTCCAGAGGTGGGATTTGAACCCTATATCTGATAAAAGCCAAAGCCCACGCTTTAACTACATCAGTACGTTGCCTCCCAGCAAGTATGGTTTATGAAAGGATTCTCCACAGTTTATTTCTTGATTTCTGGAGTCAATTAGGCAACCAGGGGCCATCTTAGTCAGGTATGCCAAAACCCACTCATGCATTTATTTCATTCACACATGATTTACTGAGTGCCTACTATGCCTCAGGGGCAGTGCCATGGTGAATACCCACAGTTTCTGCCCTCAGGAAACCCAGACAAGTGGCTGAAGGAGGAAGTGCCCTTCATTTGGTCTTCTTTCTTTTTTCAATAACATTCTAGTCAGGTGACACATCCTGAAATATGGTCAATTTGACCCAAGAGTAGCTTAATGGTGAAGATTTGATAAGAGGACAACTATGCCATGCACCTTCCCAATTCCCTAACACCCATATCTCTTTCCCTGGATAATGCATTACGTTGTCTCTGCCTCCCTCACACTCTCCAGCATCCCACTGCCTCTCTGGCATCTCCTTCAGGGAGCCACAAGACATCCCATCACCGCGAACGAAGGTCCAAGCCTCCAAAGCTCCTTCACCTCCAAGAGGGTCTTAGAACTCTCCAGGCTGCTTGGGTAGTTTCAAGGCCCACCATATAGTGTTGGGGGAAGCTGCTTAATTTAGACCCATGTGCCTGCAAGGTTAAGAGATGCATCCATGGTTGCTGAGACAAAGAGGGCTTCTCGTAATGAGCAATGAGGGGATTCTCACATTAATCTACACATTTCTTCAAAACTTGCTATCAGGTAGCTTCATTCTCTATTATGGAGGCTATTTCCATCTTTCCCCCTTAATTTCCTTAATTGGTAATCTTAACTCTATTTCTGAATCACATTCGAATTATTTTTCTGTATTTTAAATTACATTCCTGTCACTTTATTTTTACCACAGAAGCATTTTTTTAAAGAATAAAACTGAACTATTTTAAATATTTGCGATTTTCACATGTCAGGGTTCCCGCCAGAATGTGATCTTGATCCAAAATAAGGTCTAATTTTTAAAACGTCCCTTTCAAAACAAGTTTCAAGAGCAGGAATCCCTATCGGTTTAAAAAACATTCTATTCCTGGTTTAAATTAACAAAGTTTATCTTCCCACAACTATTACTCAACCAGTAACTAAAGTCTGGCAGCAGGTAAGAGGCATAAAGCTTCTCACACAAATCACCTCCTTTTTAGAAGGAAAGCAATTTAATCTCATTGATTATACACAATCTTTTAACATTTCTATGCACAAGGTTTGTAAAAAACATAAATAAAGCTAAATACTTTTCTAATTTCTGTGCAAGACTTTTCAAAATTATACAAACTAATTTCAGAAAAGACTGAGTTTAGGACAAGGGAGAAAATATGTTAATTAAAAGTACTAAATCCAAGCCAGAGTCCAGATTTCCCCAGCTAAATGGCAGTTTTAACCTACAGTAAAATCTCAATGCTTTCTGAGTTCTTCAACTAATAATTAATTTGAGCTCCCTCACATTAACGAATCTCCTCCACGCCTCCCAAATTCATTTCTAGCGACCATAATTCAAACCAAAAACCACAGAAGTGCTTCTATAGCTAAAATGTCGAAACGTCCTTACTTGATATACCTTACTGCCATCTTGCTTTAAAAAAAAAAAAAGAAAAGAAAAACAATCCTGTCCTGCAAGCAGGGCAAGTATTATCGTCTTTTACAGATCGAGAAACTGAAATCAAATCCCTGGTCCAAGGACCCGAGGCTACAGCACAGCAGGCCCCGGGGTTCTGATTTCCAGCCCAGCTGTCCCTGCATAGCGAAGTCGGCCTGCTTAATCCCGGGACTTGAAATTCCTGGGGCTTGTGTAATGGAGCTGAATCACCACGAAATTCCTGTGTCCTCACTGGAGCCTGCAGAGTCGGGGCCCCCTCCCGAACAGGGACGCAAGGGGGCGGCGCGCTGTGACACGCGAAGCCTCAAGGCCAGACGGCCAAGCAGTCTTCGGGCTCTTTTACTGAGGCGGCCTTGGACTCTGTGGACAAGTCAACAGCCTCCCGAGACTACCACCGCGGCCGCCCCAACCGGACCGGAGTCAGAGGGCCCCAGGAAGGCCTTCGGTGCGCACCCCCGCCCGCGGCCCCCCTCCGCGCCGCGCGCCACGTGCCACGTGGGGCGGAGCCTGGCCCCCGAGCGGCGCGCGCACCCCGCCGCCTGGCGTCGCGGGCCTCGGCGGCGCCGCGGGGTGAGCAGCCGCCGCGCCACTTCCGACGCCGCCCTCCCTTCAGGTTCCGGGGCGCCGCGGAGCTCCGGGCCTGCAGAGCGCGCGGCGCTGTTGGGAGTACGGCGCCCCGGGCCCGGCGGCGGCCGGGATGGAGGAGACCGGGGCGGCGGTGGCCGCAGCCGGGGAGGCCGAGCTGAACCTGTCCCGCCTCAGCGTGCCCGCCGAGACGCTGGAGGCGGAGCTGGAGGCGCGGGCCGAGGAGCGGCGCGGCGCGCGGGAGGCGCTGCTACGGCTGCTGCTGCCGCACAGCCGGCTGGCGTCGCTGCCGCGGGCGCTGGGCAGCGGCTTCCCGCACCTGCAGCTGCTGGACGTGAGCGGCAACGCGCTGACGGCGCTCGGGCCCGAGCTGCTGGCGCTGCGCAGCCTGCGCACGCTGCTGGCCAAGAACAACCGGCTCGGCGGGCCCGGCGCGCTGCCCAAGGGCCTGGCGCGCTCGCCGCTCTGCCGCAGCCTCCAGGTGCTCAACCTCAGCGGGAACTGCTTCCAGGAGGTGCCCGCCTCGCTGCTGGAGCTGCGCGCGCTGCAGACCCTCTGCCTGGGCGGCAACCAGCTGCAGAGCATCCCGGCCGAGATCGAGAACTTGCGGAGGTGAGCGGGTCCCTGATGCAGAGGAGGGGGCGCCGGGCCCGGCCTCGGCGCCCTTCAGTTGCCACGTTAACTGTCGTCTTCCGGGCTGTCTATTGAACTCTTGGCCAGTGAGTACTGCCTGGCCATCTCGGCGAGTCGCAGTGAAGATCTAACAAGGTCGTGTGTCTGACAGCGTTTGCTATGTAGCGTGTGCCCTGTGCAGATGTTTAAGGCAATTTTTCTGTCTTCCTTGGGTTTGGGGGAGTGATCCTGAGTAGGTACGCAAACAAATGTAAATCTGAGCTTGTCACTTCCTTCTCAGACGACTTTGGGGGTTTTCTACGCTTATAGATCAGTTTATGCCTTTTAGCGTGACATACAAGCTACTCTGAGCTGACTCTTGCTATCCGCAACATTTCCTGCTCCCTCTTCTCTATAGCAATACCAGCAATAATGCTATTTGTGGAATTCAGTGATCCATGCACTTTGCGAGCATCTTGTAGGCATTCACTAAATGTGTTGAATGGATGCAGTGTCTCTGTACGTGTGCTCTTGCCGTTGCCTGGAATATTGCCTGCACCTGGCAAACTCCTATTCATCCTTCAAAACCTCTCTTGATGAACATCTCTTTGTTTCTTTCTTTTACTGCTTCCTGGAGAACCATTCAATTATTGGCTAAACTATACTTCCTCTGTACCTTGTTCACCCCGCCATTGCATTTACCTTATTGATTATTATTCCTTGTTTACAGGTCTGCCTCACCCTCACCTATTAGATTACTTAGTAAATGTATGTTGAATTAAATGGAAGGAGGAAGCAGAGAAGCAGGATAGCAGAAGTCCCCTAGAGGTGCCTGGCAGGGGAATGAAAAATAGAGCAAGAGCAAGTGTATTGTTCAAAGTGAAAAAAAGTGTCTTCCATCTGTAAAATCTTTTCACGTCTTTTATTGAATTTTCTGAGATATCAAAATGTTAGAGCTGGAAGAGACCGCAGAGTTAAATGTAGTGAAAAGAACATTGGCCTGAGGATAAGAACTCTCGGTGTCCCAGCCTCAGGCAAGTCACTCAACATATCCTGACGACAGCTTCCTAACCGGCAAAATGAGGCCTTTGGACAAGATATCCCTTTATTTACTCCTCATCAGATACTTATTGAGTACCTACCATGTGTCAGGCACTGTCCTAGGTGCTGGGGATACAATGGTGAACATGTTCCTGCCCTCGTGGAGCTAACACACTAACACAGGAGACGTTACACCTAACTGTAAACCTCATTATTTAATTACAATTGTTATAAGTTCTGTGGAGATGTGCAGAGTGCCTTGAAATGACATAACAGAGGGACCTGACTTAGTTTGGTCCTTGAACAAGTAACATTTGAATTGAGCTTTTGAAGGAAGAGGAAGAATTAACTAGGAGAGGGTGGGGTGGGATCAGTTCAGGTAGAAGGAACAGCACATGTGAGATCCCAGGGGCAAGTAGGACTGAAGGCCAAAATTTTGAAAGAAGGACATCGTACTGGAGCATAGTGAGGAAGTAGGAACGTGGCCAGTATAAATTTGGACCAGATCCCAGGCCATGTCAGATCTTGAAGGCCATGGTGAAGTTTGGATTTTATACCAAGTACATGTGAGACAGTTTTTAAAGCACCTCTGTCTTGTCGCTGTGCAGAGATGGAGTGGGGAGGGGGTGGAGAGAGAGATGAGATTCTGAGGGCTGGTTAGAAGGAGGCCATTCTAGTAGAATGAGCGACGATGGTAGCTTATACCAGGGTGGTGCTAGGAAAGATACTAAGAAATAGAAGGGTTGGAGAGAGATTTAGATTAAAGTTGACAGGTCTTGGTTCCTTCTAATTTTGATGTTACATAATTCCAGCCTTCTTAGTCTTTTCATACTAAGAGAAACCCAGAGCAAGAATTATTTCTGTCACATGGGGAAAATGGTAGGCAAAAATCCCATTAATTGAATACTTACAATGCAGTAGGCCCTGTTGAAGGTGCTCTAAATATGCTTTTTAATTCTCACAGTGACTCTGTGAGATGAGAGGAAGAAACTGGGGCTCTGAGAGGTTCGGTCATAAGGTCACAAAGCCTGTGAGCGGTGGAACTGGATATGACCACTGGGGTTTCTGGCTCCAAACCCATGAATTTTCCACAGTGATAGAGTGGGGCTAGAACCTGATTCTCCCGACTTCTGTTCTCTTGCATATGTGACCAGGAGGATTAGTCAAAGCCTGGTTGACATAATTTTCGGGGCTGGTAACTGTGTTTTTTGGTTATTATGCCTTTGCTATGTGGGATCTTTTATGTTAGAGTTTTTATTTTTCAGTTGTATGCTCCATTGCTCTTAACTGATAAGAATTAGTAAAAGTTTAGGCCGTGCCCCAAATATAAACTCTGGTTGAGTGTAGACTAAAAGAGTCGTGTAGAAATATACTCTGAGAGGTAGAAACAGCCTAAATGGGCTGATTCACCCCCTTCTTTGTACGGATGAGGGAATTGCGATTTAGTACCAGTCACTTGATTGAGGCCAAAAAGTGAGAGTGAGATTTATGTGGTTCACCCCTCAAGGGCTGCCTGTTACTCACTGCTGAAACAACGCATGAAAGCTTCAAAAATGGAGAAGTGGAAGTTCAGTCACTTAAACCCTGAGGTACCTGCCCCAGAACGCCTTCTTCTCTTAGAATGTATGTGACCCCCAGACCTCGTTAGTCACGCTGATGTGTATTGTAAACTGTGCTGTGCTGCTGTGAAGACCACGTCAGGTGTGTTTGAATGTTAGGAAGATAGCTGCCCTCTTTAATAGCAATTTCAAAAGTAACGCAGAGCGTATAGTCCATATAAATGTCCCTCTGCTCTCCACGCTTCTTCATTTCAGGAAGGAATAACAAACACACACTCTTAGCTTACGTGGCGTAATTGACCTCTCCAGATTTAGTGGGTGCCTCCATGTATGTTTTCTTTACTTTGTTGATCCTTTTCCCTAGTGTCAAAATCTTTAGAAAATGGCTTCTGAAAGATCAATTTTGAAGTAATAAGTAGGTGCTGAAAATATTATTTTTATGATTAACTTCATTCCCCAGGAGTAAATTCAGCTATCAGTGTAACCATGAGGTTGTAGGTGTTGATTCTTTCCATCAAAATAGGAGGTTAGGGGGCTGGCCCCGTGGCCGAGTGGTTAAGTTTGCGTGCTCCGCTTTGGCTGCCCAGGGTTTCGCCGATTCGAATCCTGGGCGCGGACATGGCACCGCTCATCAGGCCATGCTGAGGTGGCATCCTACATGCCGCAACTAGAAGGACTCACAACTTAAAACACACAACTATCTACCAGGGGGCTTTGAGAGAAAAAAGAAAAATAAAATCTTTAAAAAAAAGAAAAAAGGTTATTCTTCAACAAGTAGTTATAATAGCTGGCTTCTATGAGCACAGACTTGTTTTTGTTTTATAATGTTGAAAAAGTAGGTGTAATTCATATTTCAACCTATTTCTTCTTCTGAACTCTTGCCTGTCATTCCTCTCAGTTAGCTCGGACATTAATTGAGAAAGAGCTTAATAACTTACCACCAAATGGGTAATAGACTTGACGTGAGAAAATAGACTTGACGTGAGAAACCAAAAGCTTCAGGCTTGTTTGGCTTCCCGGAGGGTAGGTGTTTGGAGAGCAGGTTTGAGCACGGGTGAGTTCCATTGGAACTAGTCCCCACAGTCTTTGCTTCTCAAGTAGTACCTGCCTTTCTCTATTCAGGACCCCTCGCTCACTGTCTGTCTGATGTGGTCTTAGAAATTGAAGATACGAGGATTGTAATGAAGTAAAAGCTAAAAATTAATGCCCTGGAGGAGGTGACTCAACCAGATGATAAGGAGAATGTGATAAAGTTTAAATAAAAACATTTTTCCCCATTTAGAGTTGCATACTGAGTTTTTCTCTGCCTCTCGGCTTCTTCCCTCTAATTTCTTTCTTTTATAGCCTTAGTTTGAGGCAGGTATCAAGAGATGATTCCTCTTTTGTGCGTCTACTTTTGAAGTCTATAATGTACTTTAACAGTCCCTGGTGAGTGATAGTATTTGAAAATGACTCAACATGCGAATGCTACCTCAAGAAAACTGTGTTCTTATCTTTCTGTGTTTCTCTTACTTTCTGTTTTCTGCCTCTGTCTACAAATCTGTCTCACTTTAATTCCATCTGCCTTTAACCAACCATAATGTAGGACTAGTGTATATTTTTGTTATAATAATGTCATTTTTATTTGGGTAGAGAAGCAAAACATTTTCGACTTATACCTGCGGCTAAAATTGATTGGCACTGAGGGGCCCTAGTGTATTTTTTTTGGTGGGTCATTGGTCCCTGCTGGAGAAAAGGCATCTACTTCAGTATCCCTAAGGGTTGGAGAGGTGAGTTACTTTTCAAGAACAAATTTAAGGTTAGTCTGTTAATGCTAAACAGAAAGGAAAGGAAGAAATATCGTGAACTGTTTTCCTGTTTTCTATATTTGTCAAACACCGAAAGAATTGTTCCAATCCTGATTAACAGAGGTGCAATCCTGACAAACACAGGAACTTTTAAACACTATAGTTTTGCTTTAAAGATTTTATTTTATTTTTTTCCTTTTTCTCCCCAAAGTCCCCCGGTACATAGTTGTATATTCTTCATTCTAGGTCCTTCTAGTTGTGGCATGTGGGACGCCACCTCAGCATGGCTTGATGAGAGGTGCCATGTCTGCGCCCAGGATTTGAACTGACGAAACACTGGGCCGCCTGCAGCGGAGCGCACGAACTTAACCACTCGGCCCACGGGGCCAGCCCCTATAGTTTTGCTTTAAATTGAACACCTTTGCCTTCTCCTTACAAAAAAGCATGTTTGGAAACAGTAGAGTGTGTTTTAGAAATTTAATTCTCACAAATCATTGAAAGGGCTCAAGTCCCTAGAACTTTGGAAGTTGAGTTTCAAAGTGAGAAATAAGCCTGAAAGTGTACATTTAATATGCTGGTTGTGTAGTCTGGTTGATGGATACCCATCAATTGCAAAAGAAAATTTACGTAATTTCAGAATCATGGGCTTGGTTATATTTTGAAACATGACATCCTTCTCTGCCAAAGTCACAGTAACTACTCAGGTTTGGTATCCTTTCTGTCTGTGTGTCCCCCACTCACCCACCTGAAGCATTGAGAGAAGACGACATGGAATACTAGTTTCTCTTGATTGCTGACTTAAACAAATAGAAAGGACAATATTTGAATTTACTCTTAGGCTCACTCTTCCCCTTCTTTGCTTTGTTTTCTTTTCTCCTCCAGTATTGAACTATAGCAGGTTGTTGTTTAACTATTGAATCTTTTGTAAAAGTTTCCAAGTTTGCTAAACTTTTTCCCCAGATAGCTTTCTTATTAAAATAGTTCCTTTTCCAGGGTAGTTTCTGTTATTTGGACTCCAAATATTCTATCCTATCCTATTCTCTCTCATCATTGAAAAACAGAGATTTCTAAGTAACGGAGCATTAACTTATACTCGGTAGGATCAAAAAATCCTGCCTAGGAAGGAACCTTTTCCACCTGTGCTTAAACACTTGCATGTAGGAGAATTCAGTCTTGTATCCAGACAATTGGTTGTTGCTACGAGGTAGTCTTTGAAAGAGAGAAAAATAATGTAACAGAATTAAAGTTGTCTGCTTATTTTTACTAAACATTATAAATCTAAATAGAGAAAGGCAATCTTGAAAAGCTTTACACCATCAGAAATAGAAAAAAAATCATCAATCTATGAAAAAAGAAAGACAAAACTTCAGATTCAGGTTGGCTTTTTGAATCACCACACATCAAGGAAGGCTGAGATTATGAAATGCAGATAAGAAATTCAACAAATAGAAGAAATTATACCTGAGAAAATACATATAATGCAATCTGTAAAGGACTTTAAAGTAAGTATGTTTCCTAACTTCAGAGAGGTAAAGGAAGGAACTTTATCACTGAAACAAGAATAGAAAGTTAAAAAACTGACAACTCTGAAAACCCTAATTAGAATTCCTTGAAGTGAGAAAAATGAAATTGAGTTTATTCCTAAAAATGGACTCAGTGAGCCAAGTGGTAGACTGAAGTCAGCTGATGAGTGGATCAGTAAGCTAAAAGACCTTCTGGAAGCATTATCCTGGAATGCAGCACAAAAAGATAAAGAAATGAGAAGTATGAAAGAAAGGTTAAGAGACATGGAAAATTGATCCTGAAGTTCAAGCTGCTGTTTAACAGGAAATTCTAGAAAGAGGAATGTAGGAAAGGCAATGTTTGAAGTAATAGTGGCTATTTCCCAGAATTAAAAAAGAGAGTGCTCTAATCTGGTATCTTGATACATCATAGTAAAACTTTAGAACAATAACGATAAACAGAGAAAAAAGATCCTAAAAGCTCTTAATGAGATAAAAACAGATTACCTACAAAGGAAGAATAGTAATGCTGTCTGTAATAAGATAATGAACAATATCTTCCTAGTGCTAAGGAAAAGTAACTGTCACCCTAGAATTTTATGCCCAGCCAAGCTATTATTCAAGAGTAAGTGAAAAAATTAAAACATCAGGCACAAAAGGACTCAAAGATTAATAACCATGGGTCCTTGCTGAAAGAACTTGGGTCCTTGCTGAAAGAACTTCTAAAGGAGGTACTCCAGGAAAAATGCACTTTGAAAGAAATAGCAAGCTGCCAAAAACAGTGGTAAACAAAGAAATTGGTAAAACATTGATGAATCTGAATAATTATTGATTGGAAGTAAATTTATTTTTAGATCAAGATAAACTAATTCTAGATGATGATATGAAGAGAAGGACAGACAAGCGAGCCTGGATGTGTGTTTGGAAGTGAGAAGGATAGCAAAGGAAATTGAAGGGGCAACTGCTGGCAAAATAGAAACAGCATATCCGGTTCAGAACAGTGGAGAGTGAATGGGATGAGAGGAAGCTGCATGCGCATAGTGGAAGGCAGAGCTGAAGAGAAGAAGATACACCATGGTAACAGAGAACACAAGTCTAACCTAACAGTCAAGTTGTGTACTGTTTATGGGAGTTACACTTAACCTAGAAATACCCCAATAACTGAGAAGTAAAAGGACTGAAAAAGATGTACCAGGAAAAGCTATCGTTTTGCATCTGGCCTCGTGCTGTAGGCTCCAGTCTGCTCTTGCTGCCCCCACTCCTGCCTTTCACGTTCCCCTCCCTGCCACTTCCCAGCTGCTTTCCACACAGTAGCCAAAGTGATCCTTCTAAAGTGTAAGTCAGATACTCAACTAGCCTTTGTTGAAAACCCGTCCTTCCTAGGATAAAATTCAAAATCCTTACTATGGCTCCAAGGGCCCTCTGTGATCTGGCCTCCTGGGCTACCTCTGACCTCTTAATGACCACTCTCCCCCTCTGCCACCCTCTCTACTCACATTGCTGTGTTGCTCTTTCACAACACACCAAGCATTTTTGTATGTGAGGAATTTATACTCAATCATTTTATTCGGATCTACGTTGAAATGTCAGCTTCAAGAGAAATCTTTTCTGACCACCTTATCTAGGATATCGCTTCCATCACCATCTGATTACCTCCTTTTTTCTTTATAGTATTTAAAGCTATCTGGCATGGTCTGTACACATTCACTAATTTATTTTCTCTCTCACTAGAATGTAGGCTTCTTAATGTCAAAAACTTGGCCTGACTTACACTGTAGTCCCTAGACTGGTGCCTGGCACATGGTAGGTGCCTAGTTGATGTTTGTTGACTAGGCACTTTATATGATATGTCATAATATTCCATTTTGAAGAAGAGGAAACTGGGGCATAACAAGATTGTTGCTGGCCCAAGTTCTTATACTCGTAGGTGGTGGAGCTGGGGTTAAATGAAATAAATACTAACAAAAATAAAGCAGTAGGCAGTATTGATAATCAGAGGAAACAGATTTGAAGGCAAAATGGATTAAAAGGAACAAAGAGAAATGCTTCGTGTGAATTAAGGAACAATTCAACAAGAAGTTTTAATGGTCATGAACTTGAATGTATCTGCAGTATAGCTTCTATTTTTTGAGGGGAAAGAGAGCAAAAATTGACAGAACTATCACGGGAAGAAGGAAAACCATGGTTCCGCGAGGAGACTAACCACCAGAGCAAGAAGGCGGAATGATAGGGGAGACTGTAAAAATTCAAACTGCACAGTGAACAAGTTCAGTTCTAATAGCTGTACATTCTTTTTTACACATATAAAATGTGAACAAAAACAGACCGTGCTCTAGGCCACAGAAGAACAAGGTTATGAAAACATGTATTCAACAACAACAAAGCTCCCAACAAATTAATAAGAGAAAGCCATATAACCCATGAGGAAAATGGGTAAAGGATAGGAACCAGCAATTCTCTAAAGATGTACAAATGGCCAAAAATATATAAAAAGGTGCCAGACTTCACTAGTAATTAGGGAACTGCAGATTAAAAGAACAGAATGGTACCATTTGTCATGCCATCGAATAGTAAAAACAATTAGAGCAGGTGTTAATACTGAATGTTGGCAGGGCGAAGAGTAAGGAGGGCTCTTGAATGCTAATTGTGGACTTGTGATTAGCTATAGGGTAATTGGGCTCTATCTTTTAATGGTACCCCTTGTACCCTAAAATCTGGATGGGGCCTGGATTTTGTAGCTTTAAAAGTATCCCGGGTAATTCTTATCCTGGAAGTTTGGGTAATAGTTTAGTAGGCTATCTTCTCCCACATTTAAAGGTATCTTAAAAGAATGATAGTGTCTATTGAGTTAGTAGATTTAACAAGACGACAAAAGTAACATAGTAATGGAAAAGATCTCTGTGTATGCGTTTTATTTATATTTATATAGTAAGAACTGACTGTCACGCCCTTGCAAAAATCTTTTGGAGAGAGCCTTTCCACAGTCGTCACCACAAAGAGTAGCAGTTCATTTTGGTGCAATGTAGCCTACGTCTGAAATGTTGTTAATTTGTTGGAAAACAGGATAATTACGTGAAACTTAATTTCATGATAGTGATCAGTTTTACATAATTTGTTTAGATAACTTCAGAAGAATGTCCTGCTATTCATTCGTAATGTATAATGCTATAATAAGAATATAATAATGAATGCTGTAAGAAGAGCAAAAAAGAAACATAGAGTTCAGCCATGTTTTTCCACTCTTTTCAAAAAAACGGCTAGTGGTTTTCCCATTGCCCAGTGGCATACCAGGTCCAAGCCTATGAGCACAGAATTCAGGGTTCCTGTCATCTGGCCTTTCTCTAGCCTCATCTCTGGATTCCTCAAAATGAATTCTCCTCTTCTGTGTTAAAAGATAATGTTTTGTCCCGTGAAATTCCTCTCCTCCAACCTGAGGTGTGCTCTTTCCTTCCACGTAAGTGAGCTGAATTCATAGTCCAGCTGAAGTCACAGTGCTGTGGGGAAGCCTTTCCCAGTCAGAACCACTGTGTCCTGATTTCTCTACTTTTTTAGCTCCTGAATCATTTGTGGATTGTGCCGCTCATTTTGGTGTTTCAATCATGTTATGCTTATTTTTGGCCTTGTTTTGTGTTGAATTATAATATTGTCTAACATTGGTGTGTCTTGTCTCTTACCTATAAGCTCCCTGAAGATTGCGTTGTTTCTCTAGAGACTGTGAAGCACATAGCAAATCCTAAGAAGAACATCTGCTGAATGAATAGATGAAATGTGTTCAGTGTAATAAAGACAATGGGGTATCTTATCCAACTTCTGTTTTGTTTACTTTTTTTGTTTTTCTTTATTTTGCAGTTTAGAGTGTTTGTATCTTGGAGGAAACTTCATCAAAGAAATCCCACCAGAATTAGCAAATCTGCCTTCTCTAAAGTATTTGGTGTTATGTGACAACAAAATCCAAAGTGTGCCTCCTCAGCTTTCACAGTGAGTAGTTTCAGGCAGTTTATGTATACGGAGATCCATGCTTACGAATTATTGCCCCTATTCACCCACATGTTTTATATGTAGAAGAGAATTAGGTGTTCTCAAAGTACATGCTACATGAGAGTTACAGTTCTGAGGTTTGCTGTTAATTGGGTTGCTTATTGTGAATGTTACTTTTAAATGCTCTATTTAAAATGTTTTATTTTTCAAAATATTTGTCTAGCTTGTCTTCTGTAATCAAAACTAGAGTATTAATTTAGTATAGATTTCCTTGGTTTTATTGATTTTGTATTTGATATAAAGCTTTCCTATCCTAATGAGATAATGTAAAGGATCTCGATTCCTGTTGCATTTGAATACTTTTTTAGGTATCTGAATGATAAAGCATGCCCAAAAAGTCTTTAAATCCAGCATTTATATTTCAGCCACTACGTCAGAATACTCTCTAAGTATTCTGAGCTCTCCAAGATTGTATGGGCAAAAGTCCTTCATGACACTTGCAAATGTGCCCTCTGATCTAGTTTCAGCACCTTCTCGTTTTACTTCCAATGACCTTAGTCTTAGTTGCTCGTTCTTACGTGGAAATCAAGTTCCTCATTTGGCCTTCTTGGTAGTTGTCTTGCATACTGCCATTGAGTTTTGTGTTGCATTCATTCTAGGTTGCATTCCCTTCGTTCCCTCAGTCTTCACAATAACTTGCTGACGTACCTGCCTCGAGAGATCCTCAACCTTATTCATTTGGAAGAATTGAGTTTGCGAGGAAACCCGTTGGTGGTTCGTTTTGTTAGAGATTTAACCTATGACCCTCCAACTCTCCTGGAGTTAGCTGCACGGACCATTAAAATTCGAAATATTCCCTACACCCCCTATGATCTTCCTGGGAATCTTCTTAGATACTTGAGCTTAGCCAGCAATTGCCCAAATCCAAAGTGTGGAGGTAAGTTCATTCATTGTCCTTGCTTCTCATTCACTTAGCTATTTTTAAAATTGATGGTCTAAGTGTTGTTTTAATTTGCTGTCTTCTTTCAGAGAAAGGCAGGTAGTCCCTGTTTCTGTTTCCCTCATCCTTTCAGTCTTTTATCAGAAAGTAAGACATTTCACCCTCTCCAGATTTCTCTCTTCCTCCTTTTATGCCTCCCTTCCTTCCTCCCTCCCTCTCTCTCTCTTTCTTGTATAGTTAGAGGAATAATGAGAGAGAGGAACAAAGCATACCCCAAGGCCAGGTTATAAAGGGCCTGAGGTGCCGGGGTGTGTGGGTGGGAGTTGGTGACTGACGGGCAGGTTATTTTATTTTGGCTCCCTCATAAAAGACTACTTTTAAATAATCCAGTTTAATGGGAGTTCTATTGTAGGATAAAGTAGGTGCTGAGGAAGTGCTGTATAATGATGATCAGAACCAGGTCAGATTTTCCCTGAAAGTCTCATCATGGCTTGACACCGTTATAAGGTTAAAAAGGGAGGAAATGATCTCAGTTCCTCAAAAAATATTGAAAGATAGGAAAAGACACTGTTGGTTTAAAAAAGAAAAAAAGACAATACTCTGGGCCGTTTCTGGCCACTCCATCTTAGAAGTGGAGGTTGCCGTGCCGCATTAGATGTGCCGAAGCTCTTCTCGATTCTCCTTTCCTAGGTTGGCTTTAGCAGTGGCAGGGGTGGGTTCACACCAGGCCTCCAGACTTCATAGTCTGTGTCTAATCTCTGCTTTGAATCTGTCCTTTTCTAGAAATGGACCTCCACAAAAATTCTCTTCTCTCTTAAATGGTTTCTTAATGACTTCTTTAGTATACTGATGTGTTATTTACCTTAGGAACAAAAATACTTTTAAAATTAGTAGTTTAAAATTTGAGATAATATACAAAATAAGCCATTGATGTTTCCCTTCTCAGACTCATTAGTCATTGAACTCTAAGTTAAACAAAAGTAAATTTATATTTTGTGAGCTATTTTGTCCTTGTATAGTCTGAGATCTTACGATTGACAAGATAGTATTTTTCTTTTTTAGCTGATAATTCTGGAATGCTTTATTTTGTTACTTCCATCTGTTTTCAGGAAGCTAACACATTTTTTGGGATTTATTATCAATATAGATTGAGCAGTTTGTTGAATTTATTTACTTTCCTGAATTGTTCAGAGTAATATACCATAAATTTCCCCTTTTAAACCATGAATTATACTTGCTTACTACAGGATCATAAAATTAGAAAGTTAATGAGGAAGTATCAGGAAAAAAACAAATAGAAATCATAGTTTCTCCTTTGCTTGGACCCCATCTTTTTATTTTGGTTCCTCACGTGATACATTTAGAGTAGTAGCTGCCAGAGGGAACTTAGGTAGAGTATGGAGCTGAGATTCTGCTCCAGAGAGGCGATGGAACCCGGAGTTCTGGATGTTCCAGCTGTGCTGCAACCGTTGTGGGTTAGAGGTGTGCAGTATCTTTTTAAGGAGCAGCTCGAACCCCGAGACACAGCAACCTCTGCCTTCCTCTCAGCTCTAGCTGGTATTTCCACTTAGCTGAAGGGCCACAGTTCAGGAGCATTAAATTAGGAATCAAAAGAGCCGAATACCAGTTTCAGTCTACCTACTAATTATAGTTGTGTGAGAATCAAGTGAGGTCATTAGTGAAACGCTTTGAAGGCTATAGATTTAGAGCCTGTGGAAATGTAAGATGGCATTTTCTTTCTTTTAATTTTTCCTTCCCAATACTTAAGAACAGGGGTACCAAAAGTTGTCTCCTTTTTGCAAATTTTGTGTATAGCAACTGATTCCTTAAGATCCTTATTAAAGGAGTTTTGTGGCGGTTTTTTAAGTTTCTTGACTACAGGCTGGTACCAAGGAGTGGCTTGGGGGTGGAGGAATGGCGCTTTAGGTATCCTATAATTTCTCCAGCAGCTGCTGGCCACCAAGTCACCCAGAGAAAACAAGCTAAGTAGGCAGTGTCCTTTCACTGCCAGCTCCCTTTAAGGTAATCTCCTGGCCTTCTCTTTGCAGCTAAATTGCCGTTTCTAAGACCTTCCAGTATTTCTGTAAATAGCTGTAGAAGCAACTACTGCTTCTGCTTAAGATTCACAAAAGAAAAGACTGTATATGACATTTCTTCAGAATGCTGGAGAAAGGGCTGAGAAAGAACCTGTGGCTGTTTGCTGTGTAATGGTTACTTTGTGCTTACTCCTCCTTCTCTCCAGGAGTCTACTTTGACTGCTGTGTCAGACAGATTAAATTTGTGGACTTCTGTGGGAAGTACCGCCTCCCGCTGATGCACTACTTGTGTTCGCCAGAATGCTCTTCCCCGTGCAGTTCCGTCTCTCACAGCTCCACATCCCAGAGCGAGTCTGACTCGGAGGACGAAGCTGGTGTTGCCGCACACAGAATGCAGAAGGTTCTTCTTGGTTGAACAGAGTGCAGGGGGGTGTGAGTCACTGAAAGACTGAGCAGAAGTGGTTAGAAAAGAAAAGACTTTGGAAGGTCACGAGTAACCTTGTCTTCATCTTGAATGTCCGTGAAAGAGTCGGAGATGATGTAAAAGGTTCTGTGTTTCATCTGCCCATTCATCAGGGATGAGTCCAGTTCCATGTTTGGATTTCTTCGATAGAATTCACTCTGAATGGCAGTTTCAAATTTGGCTGGTTGTTTGCAGTTTTCACTCAAGTTTTATATGAATTACACAGCAGAATGGAATGTTCTGAAGAGCAGTGCTATAATAAACCGTGAGCAGTGTAACTTGTGACAGTTGAGTGAAGAAAGAAATGATCAAAGCTGTAATTACTACCAGAATTGTCTTTGGGTTTCGGTTGAACACCGTATCATGACGGGAGGAGCCCTCCCTTCTTGTATTGCCCATATGTCTAGATTACAGAGCTATTCAGATAAGCTCACAGATGGCTACATAGGACCTAAATGTTTCTGACCTGCTAACTGCTAAACAAAGGGACGTAACTTTTATGTAGGATTTTAAAACTGTTCAGTTCTGCTCCCTTGTTCTATGTGATTGTTGCTACCCTCGTGTCATCCAGCAATAACTGTTATAGTGCCTTAATTCTAGCAAAGATTGGGAAATTTATCCAAGAAATGTTGCCAGAGCAGCCTGTAACCTGACATTCTATGCAGAACACTTTAAAATGTGCTTTAACGGAACTAGATAAAGAACTGTATATCTGACATCTGAGCTCATGGCCTCCTGAGCGTCAATCTTTTGTTTAAACATGAAGTGATCCCCTGTAAGCAAATCACTTTTACCCTTAATGAGAGGCCGTGGTCTTGATCAGTTGTTCATCGTAAGACAGAATAACACTTCTTGATTGGAAAACTGGTCAGATTTCTTTTGACAGAAAAGAGATGTAAGCTTGCAAAGCTTCTTTATGTCTTGCATTACAGGAGAGGGAAAATGATTTAAAAATTTTTAATCGTCAAAGACGACTTCTTTGCCTATATACTAACCTGTAACTTTCTCTATATTTTAAAGAAAAACTAGAAAAACATTACAACAAGTCAGATAAAATTGGGAGCAGGAATCGTTTGTGTAAAGATTAAAGTAGTCTTTAAATTGTGTGAAATAGAACGATTTTTGTATCGATAACATATAAAAAATTTATTAAATATATTATATCCTTAAAGTATTGCAGAAATATGGTTTCAAAAGTTAATTGCTATGAGAAATGACAAAATTTTCACTAACTAGTTTAATATGCAATAAAAATTGAATAATAGTACAATTATAAGTTGATATTATAAAAGATAGTACACAACATATACTAGCAGCCATTAGGTAACTAACCTGTAGTAGCATGGTAGTTTGTTGGTAAGTGTTACCTGTACAGTAATAGGCAGGTCAGAAGCTCACCGGAGCATCAAATGATCTCCCTTCTGACCTCCTGGCATTCATGATGGGGGCACATCATTTCTTAAAAGCATATTGTTGTATAGTAATGATATGTACGTGTGTTAGGTTTTTGTCCTATATATTATTTTTTATTTTAGAAGAAAATATACCGTAGGCTAGTTCGGGTTTGTTTGTCGTGTGTTAATTCATGAAACATCCTGAGAGTTTCATGACTGCAGTTGTGAAACGCTGCTATTGAGTGAATCCCTTCACCTTATTACTGTAGTGAGATTCCTCTTTCCTTCTGATTCAGAACTCTTCTGACTGTGTCTATAGAAGTAATCTAGTATGTTTCTACTGCCTAGCATAGTACGTGGGTAATTATATCATAAGATGGAAGTAATAGAAAGTCTTTGTTTACATTTTCATTTGAGCCACAGCAATGGCATACCACGAAATTAGGAAAGGTAAAAATGACTTAGGCACTGCCTAAGTGGCAAGCCCAAAATGTTTTGTAAGTGACTTAGTTAAGATACATAAAATATTTTCGTAGAAAATAAATGACATATTCATAGTAAAATGCTCAAATTGACAGGACCAAATTTTTCTGGCTTAAATGCCTCAGTTTACTTCCTCATTCATTACCAGCTTGATCTAAGTAACAGCATGGGTAATCTTCTAAGAGTTAGTCTTTGTAAAATAAATGGATAGGTATGTAAATATAGTACTTAACCTTATTTACCTCTTTCCAGCTTCCCAGAAAGAAGGTACACTGATTCATCTTTTACAGATGTGAATAGGTCCAACCAGAAACAGTTTCTGGCTTTTGCTACATGATGTAGACATATACCATAGTATACAGCAAAATGGCTTTCAACAAAATGTTTGTTATGGTTTTCCATATGTGCATTTGAAAATCTAAGATCTGCGTGCAACTTGTCTTTGGTGACTTTTACTGAAATCTACATTTTAGCTGTATTATCCTCTTTTTTCTTTTTTTTAAATCTTTGACCTAACCTTTTACAAGAGCTGCTAATATTTTCTAAGATTTTCCCTGTTTCTTTTCCATCACTTCCCTTTTTTCGTAACTGGTGATTGTAGAAATTAACCAGAAGATGCGATGCAAGGGAGCTGATATTCTTGAGACCAGGTAGTCAGCTCCTGAGTCATATAGCTGGCTCTGTCTTTAAAGTGATCGTCTCTCTCTTTAGTTGCTAAGTCACATGTTTGTGTTTAAACTGAAGTTAATAAGCTTTAACTGTATTTTTTGAGATTTACAGAATCTGCACTAATTTTCATAATGAATAAGTTTTTGATATTGCTCAACTCGGACAATTTTGGTGACCAGGACTTCTGTGGTTAGAACTACGTAACCAAAGCATTATTCTGTTTGGAATGGAATTCTTCAGTGCTGAAATTTGAAATTGAAATGGGTGGATTGAACGTTCTTAGTCATCTTTCTTCCTAGAATCCAGTTCTCTCAGGATCACCAAGCTGAGTTGGTGAAATAGTCCTAGGATTTTAGGGAGCAGGAAGATTAGCTAATAGAACATTTTGCCCCCTGGAGTCAGCGATTGGCCAACCTAGGGACGAGCTAGTCCAGGTTCACAGGATTCCTTGTAGTTGAGTAGTGGAGGTAGATCTGAGAGTTACTGTTCGTATTTTACTTTTAAATGTCTGCTGGAGGAGTCTCTTATTCTAAAATTCTTGATATTTGGAACTTTAAGTACCAAGTTTAAAAGTAAAGACTTGCATTGTAAACTGTCCCTCAAATTTGAGAAATTTTTGTGTTGCTGTAGGCGATCCGCCCTAGTGCAGTGTAGTACTGCAGACCAATTCGGCCAAACACTGTAAATACCAGTTTTAAATGGAAGAGAAGGAAAAGGCTGATTGCTGGAGCATTAAATGGAAGAAATCTTTAAAAGCTCAAAGGCCAGGGAGAGAGAAGTCACCAGACACCCATGGATCCTCCTGAGCCAAGAAAGCCCTTTAAAGTAATGATGAGTTGTTACAAAGTTAGGTGGCCCGCTGACTACCATCTGAAAGCCGTATCACCAAATTTCTTCAGTTTCTGCTCTTGGGAGATTGTCCACATCCCTCCACAATGAAGGGCCCAGCAAGTGATACGACTTTCTTAGGGCCAACCTCGCTCTTTGCAAAGGGAGAGAGTAATACCTCATTAACCTAAAATTTGTGGTATAGCCTTGATTAGTGTTTACCTTTTCACTCCGTAAAAAAGAAAAACCACCAAGCAAATAATTAGTGCAAATAAAGTTTGATCTTTTAAAGCATTTTAGCAGTAGCTATTTATATAAAAAGTTATTCTGAATTAGAAGACCCTTTGTAGGTAAAACTTTATCCATTATAGTATGTATATATAAAATTAGTTAAGCTTCATTTATTTAGAAATAGCTAAATGACCTCCTTTCTTCTCATCTGAAGTATAGATTTTATTATGTCAGTATAAATAGTACTCTCCATTTAGTCCAAAATAGTCAGCTTTTAAGTTATGCTGGGTGTTTAGCAACAGTAAAGGCAGCTGTGTAGGTTTTTAGGCAACATGATTTGTAATACATAGTACTTGACCTTCACTGTTTCTGTACTGTACTCTGTATAACGTTAATCTGATGAATTTAATAGCATCCAGTTTTGTGTTTTCGTTGTAGTCATGATCTTTTTAAAGGTAGCAGTGCCTTCAGTTGTGCTCAGAAAGTATGTGCCTTAAATCCTCCACTCTACACCCAAAGTTTGGGGAACTGTGTCGTTTAATAACTTGTTTCTGACAGCCCTGTGACGGTTTGCATTTGACTCGAGGGAGAAAGACTCATCTTGAGCAACTCCTTCCCCTAAAACAGGGCCTCATGTCTGTGAGTCTAGGGCTTCTGGAGAGAGAATCCCAGTCATGCCTGCTGTCACAGAGGTCAAAGCCATGAGGATCAGGGTCCCCTGGAATGAATGAAAGGTATAATTCTCTTTCATGTTATGAGAAAATGTATCTGCTACCACTAAGTGGGGGGCAGCAGTTCCTAACCCACTTCATATTGATAGCATCATGGAAAGATATTAGTCCCATGAGGCCTAGCATATTTTGTGAGTGGTTTCTTTGTAATACTAGGTTGAAAGGGGCCTACGTTTTAATATTTTTCATGTAAATATCTCCATTCCTTTTCTATCTCTCAGTCCGTATTTGCTAAGAATTGATGTAGAAGATAACGGTTCACTAACAACAAACCTTCCACATTATTGAACACTCACAGGGTAATATTGATTTGGGTGCTACTAGACTTTTACCTAGCATTTGTCAGTCTCAATTTATTGTAAGGGACAGTATTCAATCTAGTAAATGTATTAGTTTCATGAAGGTTATTTATATACTGTTATACCAGAAAGCCAGGGTTGGAGAGGCTGTCTGCCTTCACCAGAACTTACTTTCTTCCTTTGGCTGTGAATAAATTGGATAAAACTGTTTTATTCTAAATTTCAGTTAGGAGAAGAAATTTGGATAAGATTTCTGTTACTGGCACTACAGAAACATTACTAAATTGGTTAATTCTTCTGTCTCCCACTGATGTTTCAAGAGAATCCTTTGACTAACTTAAATGGTTGACATTGACGTGTTATTGACAAGGAATATTAACCTCAGCAATCACTTTACAACGATCGTAGAGAGACCTGTGTTCCTGTAATCGGTGTGTGTTGCACTTCTGAGTCTACTTTGTGTTCATGAGAAACAAAAACAATGGGAGAAATATTTTAAATAACCCGTATTTTAACCTTTTATAAAGTTTGGGCCTTTGAAATATCAACAAAGGATATTGAAAATATATGTACTTTTAGTCAAATTACTTTTTATTATTTGATTTCTTAGTTTTCTGTATTTGAGATTTATGAATTAGGAATATCTGTATCTATAGGTATATAGATATTTACAACTTAATGGTAATGATAAATGTAATACTGCAACATGATTCAACAATTAAATTTTATTTTCAGGACAACATATAGTTTACTACATCAGATTTCTGTTACCTTGTAATGGTGAATGCTCTAGAAAGAATATTTAAGCTACTTCAATTCTGTACCTCCTTTCCCCCCCGAGGACATACAAAAAATGTGATCTTATATTAACCCTCTGTGTGAATTTTGCCTTATCAAACATTGTGCCTTATTTTATTAAAAGTGTTTGGTTGGTATCTGATTCTGTATTCTGGAAAAAGTAACAGTATTTTAGTTTTAATTGACAAGCATTTACTTAAAAAAAATTAAAATCCCTATAATGTTGGTATTTGCCTGATTATTTGCTAGACCATTGTTCATCTATTTGTTGAATTTTTTCCAATACATGAATACATACATTAAGCATGTATTAGCATTTACTCTCTGTGCTAGATGCAAAGGATAAAAGATGAATTAGACCAGGTCCCTTTCTACTAGAGTTCTTCTGCTTCCACAGTCTTAACAGACGTGCTCTAATAAGAAATTGGTGAAGTCATTTTGCTAACGAAAAGTCAGTTACTTCTTGCATTTAGTCCAGAATCAAAAAATATTAACACAAAGTAGTACAGTACTAATTGAGCACGTTGATATTACTGTGCTTAGTATTGTTCTTTAGTGCCATTATTTTGGTCACCTAGAACACCTGACATGTTTATAGATTACAGAATTTGGAAGAATATTGTGGTTGGTTATGAGTTGAGGAAAACAGAGTGGCTAGGAAAGACACACGCTTGCAGAACAGCTAATCTTTCAGATTTGCCGAGATGGGACAAGCTCAGCGCTTCCCTGGTTAGTATATAGGAAGGCTTCTTGGTGAAGATAGGCTCAGAAATTTGAGGGCACAAGAGAAAAAACATTGGGTGTAACTCAGATCTCTCTCCTGAGGATAAACCTGCTCCCTAAACTACCTGGTTGGGAATGTTCTCCTTAGAGCAAGTCTCAGAATAAGATTTTCTTTAATGGCCTAACTCTGTAGACAGCAAATAGGAAGCCAGATGTTTCAGAGGGTGTGTGAGCCTTGGATGTGTCCCATCCATCACAGCAGTCACTGCCAGCCTCGTGCAGTTCCGTCAGCATTCCCCAGAATGTTAGAGCTAGAAGAACCTTAAAGGTCTGAAATTGACTCACTCTCTTGAGAGAGGAAAAAATTTAAACCCAGAGAGACTTTTCCAAGACTTAAATGGCTGAATCTTGAATCTAAGCTTCTGGGTTCTGATTTCAATGCTGGTTCCCCAATAGTGTGCTGCTTTCTTCTTTAATGCTCAATCTGTGACAGGAAATTACTAATAGTACTGAGAGTGCATTGTAACTGGCCAACTAGCATCCAAGTAATGCTGTCTACACTATGTCTCCTCAGTGTATTCAGAATTTTAGATATGGTGGGAAACCTTAGATACGAGTAAACATCTGGGTAGCTCATTACTATTTACAAAGACATTCAAGAACCTACCTTACTTAATCCTCATGGCAGTGAGGTAGGACTAGATTTGGTGAAGCTGGTGCTGTGGCTTATCAAACCCTTTCCCTCATCTGAGTTTGAAATCACTTAAGAAATTGGCTTAGATTAGAGAAAGGGATCTGAATATCAGGTTTATCAAATCGGAATTGAGCTGTTTGTATTCTTAAATTGAATGTAACCAACCAAAATCACAGAATCCCCCTGCAGGGGCTGTCTATCCCCACATAGCATTCCACAAAGCTGACCAGAAAGCACCGCAGATCCAAAGGGGGTCATGTCAAATCTTAAACCCTGTAGTGCTACCCAACAGAGAAACCTGGAACAGTTAGTGTCAGACTTTGGCCATCTAAGCAGATGAATTAGCTTTCCCCCACAGGGAGGAAAAGAAGCTAGAAAGGTTTCTTATGGGAAGCTGTTCTCAACTGATTGCACATTAGAATCACCATGGGAGCTTTCAAAATGTACAAATGCATGGCCTCCACCCCCAGACCAATTGAAACCTGCTCTCTGGAGGTGGAGTCTGAGCATCAATAGTTGTAGAAGCTCGCCTAGCTGACTCAGTTGCCCAGCAAGGGTGAAAGTTCCCTCATGATAACCTGAGGTCAGTGGTCTACCTTTTTTTTTTTTTTGAGTCTCCGTGGCTAGCCAGGGCTGTGGGGTTCAAATTTCCCACAAGAGTCAAGAGTCAAGTCAAATGCCCAGGGATTCTTTATCTTTTCTGGGGGGTAGCGGGGGGCGAGATTGTCCCTGAGCTAACCTCTATTGCCAATCTTCCTCTTTTTTCCTTCCCGAAGCCCCAGTGCATAGTTGTGTATCCTAGTTGTAAGTCCTTCTAGTTCTTCCGTGTGAGATGCCACCACAGCGTGGCTTGATGAGCAGTGTGTAGGTCCACACCCAGGATCTGAACCGGCAAACCCTGGACCGCCAAAGCAGAGCATGCAAACTTAACCACTATGCCACCAGGCAGGCCCCTGGATTATGATTTTTAGTGGATGAAGAGTTGGGCCCAAAGGATGAAGTGACTTGCCCAAGTTCTCTTAGATAAATAGCAATGGAGCTAGGGCTAGGATCCATTCATCTATTGAAAAAAAATGGTGTTTTCTTTTTAATTGAATGCCTACTTCAGACCAGGCACTGATTGCTAATCCAATGTTATTTGCTTCTCCCTGTCGGTCACTTTTTTCCTGAACTGAAAGTGTTTTGAGGATGTAAGATGGTGTATTCAAGTGGATTGGCCATGTTGAAGGCAACTTCAACTAAGTCAGAGTATCTGCTGAATCGTGGAAAACAAAAGCAGAAAACAGATCAACTTGACCAGAAACATTCATGAAAGGATGGCTTCGTCAAATATTTCAGGTCATAGCCACAAGGCAGGAAATAGCCTTTCTGTGGGTGAGGAAAACCTCATCAAGTCACACACTGGTTCTTCTGACCATAGACAAATACATGGCTAACATTCCTAAGGAGCAGTGAGGAACAGGTTAACATTGCCAGGAAAGATAAGAAAATGTAGATATGGCCTAGAAGAAAGTGCTATGGTTAATCCATAAACATAGATTCCCATGATAGGAAACAGTAATAAAAGTTCAACTCAACTACGCATTTTTATAAGCACTATGCATAATTTCTACCCCAGTTTCTTTTAGATCTAGCTATAAGACTATGATTATTTTACTGCTTCAATCTGAATGGTGCTGCAATCTTAAGGTCTCTGTAAATATATGGAAGATTTAAATGGAAAAGTAAACTTGTTCATGATGCCATGGAAACTCAAAGAAATGAAAATATTCTTAATATGTTATTATGAGTATTTTCTTCCTACAAATAAAGACTGGATTTACAATGTTGCCTTGGGAGTTTTAAAAGCTGAGCTAAGTAAAGATATGTGAAATAAATTTAACTTCTTGGAAATTAAACTTATGTTACACCTAGAAATCATCTACAATTTTAGAATTTTGTCCTTATTAATTTTAACCTCTTTGTAAACTTGACAATGATCTCTGAGGTTCTTCCTGACTTTAAGAGTGTAGAACTACCTGTGCTCAAAACTCCTTTCTATTTTTTGTAGCTCTCAAATATTTGTAAGTTCTTGCATCACTTACCACACCCTTTTAAGTCATCTCTATTTAGGTCTTTTAATCTTCCCTCCTAAATGCACAGGCAGCCAGGGGCAGAGTTAGTGGAGTAATGAGAACTTTGCCCTTGAATCTGCAATTAAAATTCTACCCTTTATATCACTTCCAAGGGGTTTTTGAGGTGGATGATATGTCAATGGGCAGCTTTGAAACAAACAATGTTTTTTTATTTCTGCTGAGGGCAGCATCTCATAAAAGAAAGGCAGATGTGCAATTGACCAATGGATAAGAATGAATCAGATGATTACTAGATGCCCGTGACTTATGCTTTGGTGTCATTGTAACTACATTTTTAACCCTGGCCTGCTAGAGGAATCTCTCTCTAGTTCTAAGTGATCACAGAATCACTTGGTTTACCAGCGAGAGCTTGAGAAGTCATCATAATGCCACTTAACACAAGAGGACAACTCAACTATCAAGGTGAGAACCTATCCTATTTTTAAATACTTCAGGGAAGATTTTACTTCTTTGGCAATTCTGAAGTTTAACAATTGTCGCTAAAGGAAGTATTTCCTGCTTCTTTGATTTGTGATAGCTGGATTCAATATGGGGGCAACCTTTAAATTATTTATGTCAGCAGAGAGGCATGATGACACAAGCAAGACTGTATTGTGTGTGTGCAAGCATGCATGCACACACACACACACACATCGCTATCTGTTATATTGTTTTTGTACCTTTGGCTCCAGAATGCTGCTGCTCCCTTTCTCGCAATACTTTCTCTCTGTCCTTTCTCCCTATCCAAAACTCCTCCCACCACTGTAAAGTCAATGCACACAGGAGTCACACTTCCAATATTCCTACCTTGTAAGCGTTTGTGCAACACCTATAGGAAGAGAAAAATGAGAGAACAACAGGATCATGGCTCTATGCAGCTGTTGACCTTAAACAAATAGACAGCCAGTTATTTCTCCAGCAAAAACGGGTTTATTCGGGATCAGCAAAGAATTGCAGTTGGAGGTCTGCAACCATGGCGAGCCATGTGTATGTCCAAGCAGCAAGGGGAGAAGAAACTCTTTCATGAAGGGAAAGAGGAAGTCAGCAGGCCTATTGTAAACAGAGTCCATTGAAGGAATTGAGAGTTCCATGTGTGGTGGCTTTTCATTTGCTGAATTGTGACAGTCTCTCATTGGCTGAGCTTCTTGTCAGGTCAAGAAGCAGAAGTCTTTCTTCTTCCTGTTCATCTCTGCTATGGAAGTAGAGTGTGAGATATCCCGCTTTTGGCTTCTCAAGTCCATTTTAATGAGATTTTTCTTTATTAATTTCCACACAGTTGAGACATAAATCCAATAAAACAAGAACTGGATATCAAGCTGTGATAAGGTGAGAAAAGAGAATTCTTGGCTGTAAAGCTTTCAACCTTGACACTAAGAAGCAGCCAGACTAATGTAGATACAGGAGCTGATGTATCCAGGAGGAGGAAAGAAGGACAAAATGCTTCCCCAGGTACTCTTGGCTGGTTTCATGGATGCCCCAGTGAGGAGGTTGGTGATTGATACCTAAACCATAGTGAAGTTATATATGCATATTATTTGTAAATTGCCACATACATGTATGTACATGTTAATTGTTGCAAACTTACCCCAAAGGGAAGATTCCCTCTTTTACTTATTTTTGGTTATCCTTATGAATTCTCAGGTAATATAATCTCAAAGAACTATTGAGGAGAGGAACTTGAATGGGTAAAATGAGTATTTACATTCAGATAAGCCCAAATTTTTATGCAATCCCATATCCACCTACACACACAGATACCCAATGCAAATAAACACATATGCATACCAAAAGATTAAACTTCGATCTTTGGGCACAGAGAGCAGAGTGTGCCCGTCAGTTTCACCTGACCACGTGGCCCGGAAAGGAATAAATGAGCTGCTATATGACACTAAAGCCAGTGCTGGGCTCACTGTGTGATAGGATAGATTTTTTTTCTCATTTGAGAGATGCAGTGTGAAAACCAACTTAGAGCAAAGGCCGAGTAGTTGATCTGATACAAAGCAGATGTGTCTTTTCTCAAACCAAGATTTGGAGGGATCTGCTTATCATTAATGAGCCTACTACCCTGATGAGGGTGATTTTCCTGTTTGTGCTGTTTAGCCCCAGATAACCAGCATCTAATCTCCTTTCTTTATGCACCCATGGGCACCAAGACAAGATCAGACAACCATTCATATACTAATAGATCCAGAAATGCAGGTGCATGCCCTCATAAAATTTGGCAGTTAGAAAGTGAGAAGGTCATGTTAGATGCAGACACTGATTTAAGGAAATCTCTTGGCACTGAGAACCAATCTTCAAAACACAGCTACATTGCTGAAGATTTTTGGCACTGGCATCTTGCTGTCTTTCCTTTCCTTCCTCCTCATTCTCTTATTCCCCCCTCCCTCTTTTTCTTCCTCTTCTTTCTCTTTCTCCATCTTCATTATAATAATGATGTGTAGGTCACAGATATATGAGGACATAGAGAAGGCAAGAGATAGTCCTGCCTTCCAAGGGCTTAGTAAGTAGTTGACAACTAGAGCACTGAGAAGATGGCAATTTGAGTACAGTTGTCTTCTCTCCAACTATCAACTCTAACCTTTTGTCAAATGGCAGCTAAGGCCTATGAATGTATGAGTGAAAGTGAGGCTGTCGGCTCCGTGTGAGTCCTACAGGGAAGAAAGGGTCCAAGATCCTCCTACTAAAGCCTACAAAAGAGACTAACATTGGAAATGCCCAGGGCAAGAAGTAACCAATAAATCCAGGGGAAATTTGGCTCTCAGAGATCTTGTGGATCCTAAGGTAAAGGCTGATTTCAGCCCTATATGAATATGTCGCTTTTTTCTGGTCCCAAGAAGAGAAGAAGGAGGTGAATGGTGGGCTGTATCCTCTCTTCATCTGAGGCTGAGAGAATCTACAAAGACCAGCGGGTAGGGTATCTTTCTACTTGCTTCAGTAGAAGTGTTGCAGACAGTTTACCCCCACATAGGGAGCTCAAAGAGAGGAGACCATTCTGCCTTCCACCAATATCTATGACTGCTGCCTCTTAGGATCCTCTAGAACGAGGCTTGAGCCCCACTGAGTCAACAAAGGAAATCACAATATACCTAAAGGAGCTCAGTAGCAGAGAGGAAGATCAATCAGCACAGACAGAACACATACCAAGAACATACAAGGGCAAGAAAAAAAGAAAGACCTCTAGAGCTAGGACGGAAGGGAGAAAGAAAGAGAGGGAGGAAGGGAGAAAGAGAAAGGGATGAAGAAAAGATTTTCCAACTTAATTCTCTGCACAAATGAAAGGAGAAAATGATGCCTGTTGAGACCTAAATTTATGGGCTGGAAGACCAAATGGAGAAAATATCTCAAAGCACAGAGCAAAGATAAAAAGTGATTGAAATCATGAGAGAAAAGACAAGAGACTCGAGGACAGATCCAAGAGGTTTAGCACACAATATTAGGAAATCTGGATGGAGAAAAAGACACACAAGAAGGAAAAGCAATAACTAAACACATAAAAGGAGAAATTGTTCTTGGGCCAAGAAATACCTGAGTCTGCAGATTGAATGGGCTCTCTGAGTTCCAGGCCAAACTGATGAAAACACACACACACACATGCACACACGCAGAGAGAAACATCCTGGTAAGTTTCCTGAACTCTGAGGAAAAAAAGAAATTTTTACAAGCTTCCACATAGAAAGAGTAAGTTGCCTTATTATAAAGAGAACAGAATCAGACCTCTTATCTGTTTCACCAGCAGCTAGAAGTTAGTGGAATAACACCTACAGACTTCTGACAGAAAAGGACTGCCCCAACTCAAGCATTCCGTGAAGAGCCAAGACCTCATCCAGTTGTCACAGTGAAAGAAAGATACTTGCAGCTATGTAAGAAGTCAGAGAATCACACTGACATTTTCCCACTAAGGACTATACCTCAGAAAAGGCTCTAGCCAAACAACAGATTAACCATAACAGAGAGTATAAAGTGATAAAGAAGGAAGGAAATGGTAATGAGCAAGAAAACTTGGAATAAATAGATCAATATAAAGACAGAGTTATATAGATAAAGTATAGAGAGAGATAATCTGAGACTGAGAATGTGTAAGTGTATATAGCAGACAACATAAAAGGTAAATATATCAGGCAAAAATTATAAGAAATACAAGAAGAATTTGATAAAGCACCATTATAGCAGATAACTTCAATATTTTATTTCAGAACCAGGCAAATCTCGTATGTAACAAATATGGAATGACATAGGAATTGAATGATACATCAATAAACTTGATGCAATAGCTATATATATAATCCAACACACCTCAACAAACAACAACAAAATGTTTTTTTGGTACCCATAAAATATTTACAAAAATCAGTCATATTTGACCGCAGAGAGAACCTTAAGAGATTCTAAAAACCACATTCTCTGATCTAAATCCAATAAAGTTGAAAATAAATAGTGAAAAGATGACCAGAAACCATACACGGAAGAAATCAAAGCAAAATTATAAAATATCTATAAAGTAGCAAAAAAGAGAACACTTTTTACTAAAAATCAAATGTCACAGTGGAAACTGTACTCAGAAGAAAATACATACGTTAAATGTTTTCATTATTAAAGAAAATACTATCAAAAATAAAGCTAGTTTTTACCTTAAGAAATTAGAAAAAAAAGAGCAACAAGGTAAAGCAAAAGAAATTAGGAAGAGACTTAATCAAGATTAAAGCTAAAATTAATATAATAGAAAAGAATCAGAAAATACCAATAAATATAAAAGCCCTCCTTTGCAGAAGATGAATAAGATCTGGCCTGATTAAGAAAAGAACTGAACAAAAGTCGATAAAATTAAGAACTCTTTAGAAAATGGCAAGTGGAGGAGAAATTAAAAGCATAAGAGAAACCTATGGGAACAAACTGGAATCCTAAAGAAAACGGGTGATTTCCTAGTAAAAATACAATTATGTACCAAAATGGATCCTGAAGTAAGGAAAACATGAATAGACCAGTTAGCATAGAAAAGCTTGAAATGGTACTTAAAAACCTTGCTTTGGAAAAGACCCCAGGATTACACGGGTTCATAGCTGAGCATTAGTTGATCTTTAGTTAATTCTGATATTATTTTAAGTGGTCAATGCCTACAGCAAAAAATGGGACTCTCTCCAATTCATTTTAAGTTTTAATATCAAAGCTTGATATAGTTGACATTTCATCTAATCTAAGATCCCAATGATTGTAAAATTCACATTATTTTATGTACCATTACAAAAATATTTTCTTAGCACTTAGGATTTTAAATTTACTGAAAACAGGCTGGCCCAGTGGTGCAGTGGTTAAGTTCGCACATTCCGCTTCAGCGGCCCGAGGTTCACCAGTTCAGATCCTGGGTGCGCACCTACGCGTAGCTTGGCAAGCCATGCTGCCACAGGCGTCTCACATATAAAAATTAGAAGAAGATGGGCACGAATGGTAGTTCAGGGCCAACCTTCCTCAGCAAAAAAAGAGAAGGATTGGCAGCAGATGTTAGCTCAGGGCTAATCTTCCTAGAAAAAAAAAAAAAAAATATATATATATATATATAAATTTACTGAAAACACTGCTTTAGGCCTATTTTTAAAGATTTTTTAAAATTTCTATCACTCCTGTGCATCATAAAAAAGAAAAAGTCTTCATGCTCAGAGTCAACCTCTTCTGAATCACTTTTCCATTCAAAGCTGCTGATGTCTGTGTTTTCCGTGCACTATTGTCCTCTGTACCATCAAAAGCATTGGTAGTACTGCCTTTCCCGAAAGGAGCGTCCAGTATGGTCTCTGGGTTTTTTTTTCCAAACTGCTGGCGCTCACTTGGTGAGTTTTGATGCCATAGCTTCCTTGCTGTTGCTGCAGGTGTCAACGGAAGGTTTCAGATGAGTTCACACAGGCACAGGCAATGACAGCCATGTCATGACTGAGGCCTGGCCGACAGCAACTGTCAGCCGCATCCTGATTTCAGAGATACTAAAACACGAAAAAATATGCATCATGGAATCTGTAAAAAACAGTAGTTCCAAAACAGAATCTCACATATGGAATACAGATGCAAACATTCTAGATAAAGTCTTAGCAACCAGAATCCTGCAATATATCAAAAGAATAATGGCCAAACACGAGACCCTCAATTCTGAGGGGCAGTTGGACAATTAACAGGAAGAGAAATTGAATGAAGATAGCCAAGCCATGAGTAGAACAGTGCAGGTATCACATCATTTAGAAAAACAGTACTTGACCGGGGGCCCAGAGACCCAGGTCACAATCCTAGTTCAGTCACTTCCCATCTGTGTGACTTGGACCCGTATATGTCACTCCCTGGGTCTCAGTGTCCTCATGTAAAAGGAGGGCACATCCAAGGTCCTTTTCAGCTCTGATATTCTGAGAGCCCATGAGTCTGGGACAGTGTCTCATTCACCAAGAATCCAGCCCAGGTTTTGTATAGGACTCTGTACAAGTCAAACCCTCAGTTACTCAGGGATAAAACTGGTCATGCTGCCCAATAAATCCTTCTGCTCTATAATTTCACACAACAGTGCAGTCTAATCACAACTCGAATGGAAATAAAAAATTACCAGGTTCCCCTCCCCAACTTATTCCAGACAAATATGCATGTCTTGGCTCCTTTCTGAACCTGCCATAAAAGCTTCAAGAGGCCTCCTGAGCAATGCCTTCAGTGAGAGTCACAAGACAAGGCATTGAACTGGTTTTTACTGCCACCTCAGAGCTTTCTCATACTCTCCCTCTCTCTTCCTGCAGCTCCTTGTTCTCCTCGTGGTACCTCTTTTATTTAAAATGAATTTACATATATTTACTTCTTTATTGTGCAAAAATATACACAACATAAAACTTACCATTCTAATCATTTATAACAGTTCCGTAGCATTAAGTACATTTACACTGTTGTGCAACCTATTTATTAACTTTTCACAGTAAAAAAAAAACAAAACACATGTCTTTAGTAACAAATTCAAATAGTACCTAAAGGTATCAATGAAAACTGAGTCTCCCAGTCAATTTTTGTCAATTTCTTGTTACATACATTTAGCTACTTACAGATTACTTTCCAAAAAGTAGTACCATCAACAGCATATGGGAATGCCTGGTTTGCCCAAGCCCTCCCTAACACTCTCTTCAACATTTCTGAAGACCAGATTTTCTGGCAGAACCAACCATCTTAGATTATTTTGTCTTCTATAGGAGCAGGAAGCAAAAGAAACGAGAGTAGAAATGCAGAGCACCCATCCCACCGCTATCATGAGTACTTCCTATGTAGAATTTGAACTATTCTGTGTGGATATGCTTGACCTCTAATAATTAGCTACAGAGTAACGTCTTGCCTCCACTTGCCTGACAGCAAGTACTACCAGAAGGCAGTGGATCTAGTTGAATATGGGGCCTGGAGGAGAAAGGAGAAATCAGCACTCCATGAGACCAATATTGAGGTGCTTAGGGAGAGACTTCAAGGGGAGTGTAATAAAAAAGTTGGCTGGCCTTTGTCCCCAGGCCCTAGGAGGTAACCTCTAAATCCTTGGGATTTTTGGAGTGATAGGAGTCTCTTTGTTATTCGTGGTCAGGCCCTCAGACCATATCTGATAATTTATGCTAATGAGATGACTCATGGTGAGCCACTAAATAATTTATGCTAATGAGATGACTCATTAATGAAAGACTAACCATGTGCCTGGAGGGTTGGGGTTTTAAGCAATGTGCTATCAGTTCAACGTCCAGGAAGGGGAGGGGTCTGGAGATGGAGTTCAGACACATGGTCAATGATTCAATCAATCATGCCTACATAATGAAACCCCAATAAAAACTCTGGACACCAAAGCTCCAGTAAGCTTTCCTCTGCATTATGTATTGCCACACACTGAAGTGCCAGCCAGGAAGGCAATGCATCCTTGAGGATGATGGAAGCTTTGTTTTTGAGACCCTTCTGCCCTTATCCTACGTGTCTCTTCCTTTGACTGATTTTGATTTGTGTTCTTTTGCTACAAAAATTGTAATTGCAAGTATAGCACTTTCTTGAATTCTGTGAGTCATTCTAGAATATTTTCAAATCTGAAAAGGCAGTGGGGACCCCTAAATTTGCAGCCAGCAGGTCAGAAGTTGATCTGGGGACCCCCAAACTTACAGTTGATGTCTGAAGTAAGGGAAGTCTTGTGGAGGACTGTGCTGTCACCTGTGAAGTTTGGCCTAACTCTGGGTAGTTGGTGTCAGAGCGCATTATAGGGGGGGAGAATCTCTAGGCAAAAGTTGGAACTATAGGGGCCAACCTGGTGGCATAGTGGTTAAGTTTGCATGCTCCGCTTCAGGTGGCCTGGAGTTCGTGGGTCCAGATCCCAGGCACGGACTTACACACCACTCATGAAAGCCACACTGTGGCAGCATCCCTCATGCAAAATAGAGGAAGATTGGCACAGATGTTAGCTCAGGGCTAATCTTCCTCAAGTGAAAAAGAGGAAGATTGGTAACAGATGTGAGCTCAGGGCCAATCTTCCCCACACACATACACAAAAAAGTTGGAACTGTAAGATCCAGTCACCTTTAGCCTTGTGGAGAATCTAATTCTATGACACAAAGAGTTAAGAAGATTCATTTCCATCTATGTTCATTACTGAAGAGTTGAACAGCCCTGTGGCTTAGCAAATAGATTATCCACCTGCGATGTCCTCTCCTACTTCTGCTCTAAAGACTTGGCCCAAAGGGCTACTTTCTACAGACCAAGGGAAGAGAATAGTGGGTTCATCAGGGGCCATAAGTTATTCAACTTTATGTCCTTCGCTGAGAAAATACAACAGTGCATCCCTGTAATAAATACTCAAAATAATAATAGTAGTAGTAGTAATAATTTAACAAAACTCAGGAAGGTCCACATATGGTGGCCAAAGGGTTTGAGAAAAGAATAGACCAGGCCAAACAATGAAGACTGAAAGAAGACATAATGAAAACTTATGAAATCATGAAGGGTGTGGATGAGGTAGCCAGAGAGTGCTTGCTCTCCATTCACTTTCAAAGTGTTTAAATCTTGAAGCAGGAAAATTTAATGCAAGCAGTATACACAGAGAGTAATGGATTGAGAGAATCTGTTACTCAATGAATGACATAGTGCAAGTTGAAAATATCGAAAGAGTTTAGAGGAAACTCAAAAGTGGCAAATCAAAATAGGTTATTTCTTAAGGAAAAATAAAAATTTAGAGGATTTATCATAACTTTCTGATGTCACGGAGCAGAGCCAAGCATTCCCAGTATGTGCTTAGGATTCACTCAAAAAGTGGAGCCCTCAGCTAAGCGGACAATGGAGATGACTCAGTCTCATCTCCCAAAAGGAGGGGGCTATTACATCAGATCCTTGCTCAGCCTGCTTAGCATCCTCTGGGGTTCATTCAGTTGCCCAGTCATGCTGGAACTCTTTGTCCTGCCCTCAGTTTATACCCCACAAAAGAAATTGTTTCACTCTTTCCTATTGAGTCCCTGACAAACTTCCATTTCCAAAGACACTCTCACATGCTCTGGTGGGACAGGATACTGGACAAGTTGTGGCAATTTGTCATTATTTACTGAGGAATCCTGCTCCCGTCCGAAATCCTATGTTTGATATTTCAGACCCGATCATGGGAAATTACAAAGCTTTGCCTGGCAAGCCTCATGGGGAGAAGCTGCCCTCCCCACACCAGACTTGATGCACTGCCAATGCATTGCAATTTCCCGGAGGGAGGTGCAGTCACGGACTCAGCCCTCCTTCTCCCCACCCCCACAAGCCACGCTCGTACACATAGCTACATTCCTAACCCAGATGCCTCCATTCAGAGCCCTCTTTGACTGGGGGCCTTGCTGGGGCACTTTTCTCCACTTTGACTCAGTACTTTTCCACTACCAGCCTTCTTCTCCCTCCCCTGGCCCACAGGTCCACCAAGAGGTGACAGCCTTTTGATCAGGGCTTCTTGACAGTGAGATGATTCCCCCCACATGTACTACATTAAAGTTTTCAAAATATGTATATTAACAACCTAAATGCCCAGCAATAAGGATTGTGCAAAAAAATTTTGGTGCATCTATTAGATTAATATTTTGCAGATATTAAAAATGATAATGGAGATAAGTGAAAAAATGCTTGTTATAGGTGGTTCAAAGCGGCATGTTAAAAAAAGTATGCAGACACGATAGTTATCAACAGTTACCTCCACAACACTACCAATGGCTCCCCCTGGGTGGTGAGGTTGTGCATGTTTTCTTGCCTATCTGTATTTTTTAATCTGGGATGATCATGTAATATTTCTGTGATAAGAAAAAACAATAATAATTATTATTGTTAATGTGCATACTCTTTGAATGAGCGATTCCATATCTAGAAATTCATCGTCAGACTGTAACTTTAAGTGTGCACACAAAGATTCAGCTAAAGTAATATTTACTGCAAAGTTGTTTATAATAATGAAAATCTAGAAATAACTCAATTTCTAGAGTTAGGAGATTGGGAAAAGAAATTTTAATACATTCATAGATTATAATATTAGGCAGCTCAATTAAATATTTAATGAACTGAAAAGAGGTTTATAATATATTAATGGGTTAAAAAAAAGCAAATTACACAACAGTGTATTTCATACCCTTTGACCCAGCGATTCGACTTCTAGGAAATACTAGCACAAAGAAACAAGTATAAATATTTTGATTGTGTCATTATTAGAAGCTACACAAATTTTATCAATGGAGAATGTTAAAGAAAATAATGGCATATTCCTATAATGGACTACTAAGCAAGTGAAAGTTTTTTTCCAACTAAAAACTTTTATTTCAACTAAAAAGAATGAAATAAATTTCTATGACCTAACATGAAAAACGTCATAATTATTCTTAAGTGAAGATATATCTATAAGGAGGGATTATGAAGTGCATTCTAAATTTTATATTTCTATGCTGTTTCAATAGCTTTAACACAAACATCTATAACTTTTATAAACAGAAAAAAAGATTTTTAAAACATACTTAATGTGATATACGTGTGTGCATGTAATATGCATAGCAAAATGTCTGAAAGAATATTTATCAAAATGTTGACAGTGGTTATTTCTGGGTGGTGGGATTAGAGCTGATTTTTATTTTGTTATTTTTGTTATTCTATATTCTTTGAGTTTTTGCAACAACTACATTATTTTATAATAAGAAAAATTAAAACTGCTTTAAATTTTAGGTGTTCCATTAGTTTTCACTCCTACTGATCCCAAATGTCCCACCCAGGGCTTGCCCACAGCTCCTAGGTTCCCACTGTGGAAATGCACCTTCTCACAGGCAGAGGCAGCTTAGATAAAAGCAAAAATGACAAAGAAGCCCATTCATGAAAGACCACATATTTTCTGATTCCATTTATATGGAAGCCCAGAAGTGGAGGCAAGAAGCCTGTCTGCCTCCACAGTCCACACCCTTTCTGCACTGTGATCTTCAGCTGTGTTGGAGATGGGCTAACAAATGACCTTTCCTTCCAAGGCCCTCTATATGATGCTCCCTCTTTTTTAAAAAAAATTGTGGTAAAATATACATAGAATTTTCCACCTTAACCATTTTTAAGCGTTCAGTTCTGTAGCATTAGGCGCATTCACATTGTTGTGCAACCGTCAGCACCATCCATCTCTAAAACTTTTTCATCTTCCCCAATTAAAACTCTAACTCCTCATACTCCTGTCCCCTCCCCTCAACCCCTGGCAACCCCCATTCTGCTTCCATCTCTACGAATTTGACTACTCTAGGTTCCTCATATAAGTGGAATCATACAATACTTGTCATTTTGTGACTGGCCAATTTCACTTAGCATAATGTCCTCCATGTTCATCCATGTTGTAGCATGTGTCAGAATTTTATTCCTTTTTAAGGGTGAATAATATTCCATCATATGTATATACCATACTTTGTCCATTCATCTGTTGATGGACACTTGAGTTGCTTCCGCCTTTTGCGTGTTGTGAATAATGCTGCTATAAACATGAGTATACAAATATCTGTTTGAGTCCCTGCTTTCAATTCTTCTGGGTATGTACACAGAATTGGAATTGCTGGATCATTTGGTAATTCTGCATTTCATTCTCACCAGCTGGGGTTTCTTTTTGAGGTAATAAAATCGCTCTAAAATTGACTGTGGCAATAATTGCACGTATCTCTGAATATACTAAAACTACTGAATCGTAAAGTTTAAATAGGTGAATTGTATGTTATGTGAATAAACCAATAAACCCTTTTTTTCCTGAGGAAGATTCACCCTGAGCTAACATCTGTGCCAATCTTCCTCTATTTTGTGTGTGAGTTGCCGCCATAGCATGGCTGATGAGTGGTATAGGTCTGCTCCCAGGATCTGAACCCACAAACCTGGACCACCAAAGTGGAGTGAGCCTAACTTAGCCACTAGGCCACTGGGCCAGCCCCCAGTAAACCTATTTTTTAAAAAGCAAAAAAGACATTTGCTTAAGAGCACTAAGGCTAAGCCCTTCTCAAATGCCATCCCCAAGAAGGCCTTGACAACCAGCAAGCTTCCCAACCTCAAACGACTGGCAGTTTGCATCACATGTGTTGGATTCTGGACATTTAGTTTCGGAGAGTCTGCTGCTCATTAAAACTCTCCCTCTGGCTGTGTGGGGTCACAGTGCATTAAACATTTGGTGACAAAAGCAGGTTGGAGAATGTCCATTTTATTAACTTAATTATTCTTAATATAATGTTTACTTCTGTTTCCCACAGGTGTTCCCCTCTGTATCTTGTTCCTGCCTGTCCCATGGAACTCACTGCCTCATGAGTGAGGCCTAGGAGACAGGTCCCTGCTAAGACCCATAATGGCAACCCTTTCCAATGGCCTCCCATCATCCCAGCAAGCACCAACAAAAGACGTCTCTTACCTTTTTAAAGGCTTGCTGAGGGTTGAAAAGTTAACCTAAGAATCATTTAGGAGCATGACTGTAACATGAAAAAAAGAAAAACCTAATAATAATCTACTAATTACTGTGACTCAGTCCCTCTGGTTCACACAAGACCAGTATCCACATGTGTAAAGACCAGAAATCTTCCCACTCACTTTATAGGAAATTATTTAATTTGTGTTAGTGAAACAGTTCTTACCCATTGTGTTATTGGAATTCTGGAGAGCATCTGCCCTTCTTGTTCAAAGATGATGCCGTTGCTGCTTTTATATCTTGGGATGGATTTCTCACATTGACATTATCTTTAGATTTTTTAGGTATGCACCTCGTGTTCATAGGAATATTCACTTCATCTCTCTGAGCTCCTTTCTTCATTTTTAAAATGAGAAGTTGAACTAGAATATCTTTAAGGTCTTTGCCAGTTTTGATATTCTATGACTGCATATCGAGTAAAATATAGAGGAAAGTATTTATTTGGAGGACATTTTCCTTCTCATAAGGAGTTCAGCCTCTATTGAAACCCATTTTTTTTTTCCTATCCGGGGTCACTGACACTTAATCACTAGGCTCCACTGCCTCTGATCAGATCAGCAATCAAGAAACTACACAATTTAGTTATAATCTACCTGTCCAGTTATCTCTCCTAAAAGATCCCTCTAGTTCTGTCTAAATGGACTGCTTGCTTCGATCCCTGCCTCCAAGCTCATGGTCATGCTATTTTCTCTACCTGAATATCTTCTCCCATCTCTGCCCTTTGAAATCCTATCCTTCTTGGACCAGGTCAAGTTCCCTTTTTTCCTAAGGATTTCTCTGTATGGTCCTTGAGAGCAGAAACTATAACATATCTCTGTACCTTCGGTACCTGTTACAAAAACTTAAACCAGAAAATGATTCCAAAATATTTGATGATGATATCCTCATTTGAATTGTTGTTATTTGTGTAAATGTCTTATCTCCACAATAAAACTACAAATTCCTTGAGGGCAGGGACCATGAACATAATTCCTTGACTTCCTCATAGCTCCTAGCAACACATTGCACAAAATGAACACCAATAATTGGAGTTTGAGAATGGGAATCATATCCCTCTTGCCTCTGAGTTCTGAACAATAGAAATATCAATTCAGGAATCAGACAATAATCCAAATATCAGCTTTTTATGGCTATGCTAGATTGAAGAACACAGCTTGGATTAGGGGTCAAATGAGTTTCATACTCCTTCCTCCCAAAGTGAACTTAACCTACCCAAGCACAGGCAAACTTGTACAGCCATCTATAGAAGCAGGGTCTGCTCCAGCTAGTCTACCATACAAAGAAGAGAAGAATGCAGATCTCCTCTGGGCAGGCTCATTCCAAAGAAAGCCAAGGAGGGACCTGGCCATATGAATGCAATGATCCTTTTTCTAAAACAACAATCATACAAACCATTCTACTTCCCAGAAGAAACAAGTGGGAGGTAAAAGAATGAAGGATTGCAGTTTTCTGCTTAACACTTCTGAGAAAGCAGAACTATGTTTTGGACCAAGGTAAGAAAACATGGAAAAGAAGAGGTTGGTATCCCCTACACTTGATAAGTATTTATTAAAAAATAATAGCAAATGAAAGAATGCTATTCTGACAATAGTCCATTCTTAGAATGTACCATTCACAAACTAGCCACGACTCTCTAGGTAGCAGTGCAAGTTGGAGTCAGTCTTTGGAGGCTAGTTTGAGGCAAGGCAGGGAACATCTCAGAAGCCTGAGTGAGGTGCAGAGTCTCAATGCCTGATGCTACTACTTGGTTAAAGATGGTGAGGCCTGGGGATTCTAGTGGCTTTCAGGTCAATTTCAAGGTAAAAATTCTGGAGTCTTATTTTAAATTCTAAGTGGAACAAAATGAAAAGGGAGTAAAGATGGGGAGCCAAGGGGGTGGAGAATAGAGGTTACCTTTTTCACAAGAAGTGTTAGCATGAGTGACAGGAGTAGGGGACTTTTAGGGCTTAACCTAGTCAGAGTTCCAGTGCTAACTTCAGTCCATTGATTAGTGTTCTGGGTCTCAGGTAATAGCCTGGGAGAGTCTACAGAAGAACAATGGCTCTACCTATCCCAAAACATCACACTTCCTCATCTGACATAGGATGGCCTTCTTTCCAATCTACCTTGAATTCCCCCACTCCACTTGAATAGAGTCATTAATGTCACAAACAATTCACACCGAAATTTTATCTTCAAAAAGTTTCTGTTAAAACGTGCACCTAAATTTAAAAGAGCTCAATTCAATTCAATATTCATTGCTGGAAGAAAAGAAATATTAAATATGATAAAATTGTTCAATAAAAAGCAACATCAATTATTCTAAACATGGAAACCATTAAGCCATTATGGTTAAAATCAGGCATGAAACAGGAAATTTCCCACATCATTGTTTTTCACCATTGTTTTGGAGATTCTGGAAAATGCAATAAGATGAGGAAAAATCCTTTAAATTGTTGTAAATACTAGGAAGATATTAAATTATTTGCTTTTGATGACATGATTGTTTATCTAGAATTTGCAAAAGATCCTGTTAAAAAACATTATGGAATTAAATAAAATTGGGTAAGACAGCTGGATATAAGATAAATTTTAAAACCTAATTGTTTTTCTCTATATAAGACAGCTATGTAAATGGGAAAAATATCTCCCTCAAAATAGTGACAAAACCATAAAATATTTAGTAATAGACTAACTAGAAAGAAAGAAGCACTTCCAGAATAGCAGAGTAAGGACCTCCAAAAATCTACGCCTTCATAAAAGCAACAAGAACACTGACAAAATTGTCAAAATCAACTTTTCCAGAACTGTGGAAATTAATCAAAGGCCTTCAACAATTTGAGGAACATTTATTCAAATAAGACAGCTCAGTATTGATAAGAACAACAAGCTTTGTGGCATTTTAACTTGTCCTGTGCCCATCTGACTCACCCTAGTTCTTCAGTAGTCAACAGCCTCATGACTGTGATAGCTATGAAAAACAGCAATCTACAGCCACTGAAGGGAGCATACAGGATTTGGAGCTCCCCCAAAGGCCCTATCCACAGGGAACTGTCATTATTTGATGTATCTGGCAGCTTCCTGGAAAAGCCCCATTTACAGGGCTTATCTTTCTTTGACCTGACTCAGATCTTGGTCACAGAGAAAAGCTCTATCCCCAAGGTGTTTGTCAAGAACAATCAGTGACAATTTCTTAATATCACAGCTGCCTGAGGTAGCAATACCAGTTGGAACAAATAAGAAGCTGCCCCCCAAAAAAATTAAAATGAAAAATCTTGAGAATGAGATGTCCACAAGGGGATTTGAAAAGTTCTGACATGTTCCTGGGAATGTAAAAGGCCAAGTGCCCATGCAGGGCTGTGTGGATACCCAGAAAAGATCTGAGAAGGCCCTAATCTTTCACCTCTGGCTGAACTGGAGGCTCTTCAAAACAGGAGCTGAAGGCTAATGCAGAGTTGTAAACTGCTGGAGCACTGAAGTCTTATCTCAACACACACACACACACACACACAGAGCTCCTCAGCAAAGGATGGGAAACTTATTGGCTCAAGGCATTTAACAAAATCTCTGTTTAATCATTAGCTAACTACTAAGCTAAGTGAGCAGAAACTTCAGTGGCTGCAAAGAGCAAAGAATACAGATTTCATTTTACAAAGTCAGGAAAATAACTAAACAAGCAAACAAACAATAGCAACTACAATAACAAAAAGACACAACAACAGACCCTAAGGTTGGTGAGGGAAATCTGATTTCCAGAGTAGTCACATTATATAATTTAAAATGCTCTATTTTCAACAAAAAAATAATTATAAGACACAAAAAGAAATAGGAAAGTATGGCCCACACACACAGGGGCAGTATAAACTGTCCCTGAGGAAGCCCAGATTTTGGACTTACTAGACAAAGTTTTTAAGTCAGCTATTATAAATATGTTCAAAGAATTAAAGGAAATCATATGTGAAGAGTTAAAAGAAAGAATGAGAATGATGTATCACAAAATAGAGAATATCAATAAGAGACAGAAATTACAAAAAAGAACCACGTTGAAATTCTGGAGTTGAAAATTACAATAGCTGAAATGACAAATCCAGTAGAAGGCTGAACATCAAATTTAACAGGCAGAAGAAAGAACCAGCACACTTGAAGATAGGTCAATTGAGATAATCCAGTCTGGAGAACAGAAAGAAGAAAAAAGAAAAATGAATAAAGCCTCAAAGACTTGTGTGACACCATCAAGTGTGCCAACGTAAGTATAATGGGAGTCCCAGAAGGGGAGGAAATAGAGACAAAAGGGCAAAAACAATATTTGAAGAAATAATGGCTTAAAACTTCCCAAATTTGGTGAAAAGTATTATTCTACACATCCAAGAAGCTCAACACACTTCAAGTACAATAAACACAAACAAATCCATACCTGGACACATCATACTCAAACTGTAGAAAACCAAAGACGGAACCTTTAAAGCAGGAAGAGAAAAATGGCTATTCACGTACAAAGGAGCCTCAATAAGATTATCATCTGACTTTTCATCAGAAACCATGGAGCCCAGAAGGCAATGGGATGACATATTCAAAGTGCTGAAAGGAAAAAACCATCAACCAAGAACTCTATATCCAGCAAAACTGTGCTTCAAGAATGAAGGCAAGAAAGCAAAAACTGAAAGTTTGTACCTAGCAGATCTGCTCCACAACAAATACTAAAGGGAGCCTTTCAGGCTGAAATAAAAGGACACTAGACAGTAACTTGAACCTACATGAAGAAATAAAAAGCACTGGTAAACACACGACATAGGTAAATATAAAAGACTGTCATCAGTGTATTTTTTGTTTGTAACTCTTCTTCTCCTATCTGATTTAAAAGTCAATTGCATGAAAAAGTAATTATAAAACTGTGTTGATTGGCATATAATGTATAAAATAATACCAATAATATTTGTGTGAAAATATTACCACAAAGGAGGGAGGAGGGAATGGAGCTATATTGGAGCAAATTCTTTGTTTGCTATTGAAATTAAGTTGGTATTATTCCAAATTAGGTTAAGTTCAGATGTTAGTTACAATGCCCAGGGCAACCACTAAGAAAATAACCAAATATATACAATTCAAAGAAACAGGGTAGATCTGAATGGCTGGATCTAGTGGCTGGGATTAAAGACAATCATTTTAAGACACTGTCAACCTAAAATTCAAGATTCAAATTCCTGGGGCAGAGATTCTATTTGTTCTAGTGTGGGTCATGCCCACCACTGTGGTCAGAAGAGCAGGGTTCCAAGATTGGCAGACTTCTAGAATTGCACGAGAGGGACAATGGGAGACATTTTCCATAAGAGGTGGATTTGAGGCAGAAAAAAATAAATGATGACCACTAATTGTGTTAACACTTTGTTAACTAGAATTTTGATTAATCAACATGGTCTATTTAATGTGACTCTGCCAGACAATAAAATACAGAAAATTTGTCGTATGCTAAAAACATTGGTATATTTGTGAATGGGGCAATATGGATTACTAGTGACTAAATATGGGATTAGGGAGAAGGATAGTATGTCAAATTTTGAAATAAGTTGTGAAATAGTGAAATAGAAGATTGGTTTCCCAAGGAAGTTTGAAACTGCAAAATCTATTTTAGTTTCCTAAAACCTGTATTTACTCTAGTATTAAGGCATGTGAAATTAACTTGATGTCAACCTGAATAAGTTGTAGTTGGTTTAAAATATTCCAGACAGAGTTAAAAGATAAATGAGAGATTGGGGAAAGTACTTGCAACACACAAACATATTAAAGAGTTACTATCAATATACAAGATCTTCTTACACTTTGAAATGATAAAGACCAGTAAGTCAAAAAGAAAAGTGAACTAAGTATATAAATAAACAATTTACAGAACAGAAAATCCAGAGGGGAAAAAAGAGAAAACGTGAGCAGCTTCACTCGAAGTCAGTGAACCACAAATTAAAGGAACAACAAACTATTACTATTCACTTATCAGAAGGGCTAAAACTATGCAAAGCAAATTGATACAGCCTTTTAGAAGGCAATCTATTAACATTTTAAGTAGATCAATCCCTCAGAAACTAAAGTACCACAGCATTTGGATATACATGTAAGGATGTTTCTTGAAACATTGATGGCAGTGGCAATTTTTTAAAAAGAACTTGAAAGTCATGAATAGGGGAACTTTTGAATAAATTTTGGTACATTCATACTGTGGAACATTATAGCCTCTAAAATAGAAGAAAAAATTAGAGCTATACCGTTGAACTGGAAGGATTTTTATGACTTATTGTTTAACAAGAAAAGCAAGCAGCAGATAAGTGTTTATTCTATGATACTTTATTTTATAAAATAAAGAAGAACTGCGTGTGTGTATATATATATGTATGTATAAAGTTATATTAGCATGCTTAACTCTTTGAATAGTTAATAGTGGGGGAGAGTAGTGAAAGGGAGAGTCAGGTAGGAAAAGGAAAGACTAGAAAAGAGAGTGTCCAAAAGAAAGCACAGCATACACCAAAAGGTTCCACATGTGCATTTATGGATGGGCATGTGTATAAAGATATGCATGAAAATATGATCATCAAAACATTAACAGTGGTTATTTCAGAGTGTAGGAGTTTATTTCCTTCCTTATACTTTCATGTATTTGAAGTTTTACAATAAGCACACAATTTATATACAACCAAAAATGGTTATTTATTTTAAAATGTGTGTGTGGTCAATTGCCGTGGGGAATGAAGATGAGTCAGAAACATAGCCTGCCTTGCAGGCCCTGACAGTTAGTGGGGAGACAGGAGGACACAGTCAGCTGCCACACACAGCACGAACTTAGTGAGTGCTGTGACGGAAGCACAGAGCGCTGGGAAAGAGGCATTAATCGATCTCACAGATCTGACTGGGAAGATCCGGAAGCACTTCTTTAAAGGAGAAAGTATTTGAAGTGGATCTCGAAGTCTTGGGAGCAATTCAACAGGTACAGATGGGGATAAAGAGAAATGCAGGATGGGGGACAGAGTGAGCAAAACACAAAGGGCATTAAAAATCCAGGGTATATTAGAAGAATAGCAATTGACCCAGCTTGGTCTAACTGGAACCCAGGCAGTGGAGTGAACAGAAGGTTGGAAAGGTAAGCTGGTTTCCAACTGTGAAAGTAGTTTAGGCTGTATTCCAGTTGCAGAGGGGAGTGACTGCAGGTTTGTGTGTAGGGGGCTAGAAGGTTGGGGGGACATTTTGCTTGTTTTGTCAGGACAGTAACATTCTCAGGTCCCTGTCGGGGGTGGGGAAAGACAGGAGGCAAGAAAACCAGTTAGGAAACTATTAAAATGATTCAAACCAAGGTAATCAAAATCTAACAAGAACAGCAATGTGGGAACACAAGGAAAGAGAAATTCCAGAAATATTTCTGTGGTAAACATGGCTGCCCAAAGCGGAAGATGGAAAACCTTCTGTGCCTGGAGACTAAGGGGTTGGGAATACTTCAGTCTGAGAAAGAGGACACTGGGATTGAAGATGGGAACCACGTTGGGAGACAGATTTCAACATCTTGCAGAGTATAGAGGGGATGGTGAGAAGAAGGAGCTAAGAGCATGGACAAATTCTGCAGTAGAATAAAATCCGAACAGAGGTCTGAAGGACAAACTCTCCATCTAGAACTGCAGAACTGAAGATCTGGTTCTGATCTCGGAAGTCAGCTGTTGTACGGAAAAGATGAACCCACAAGCCTCCTTAACCGGAGCAACCCTCATGGAGGAGGAGCGAATCGGTCCCCCTCAGTTTCTGCACGTTCCAAATGAAAGGGTCTGGCCGTACAGAATGAAAGAGCTGGAAACAGTCCTGGGTAAAATCTCAGACATAATTCTTGGTCTTTGGACATCCAGCTTTTTGCTCACTGCCCTGAGGAAACCCTTAGCTATCCTTCTTTCTTCCTCTTATTCCCCCCTCAGTAGAACCGTTTCTGTGAAAAGAAATCTTTGGGTAACATCCCGTGTTAAGACATCTATGACTGTCACCAACGTTCTGTGGGAGGGGGAGTGGCCCCACCTGGCTTTCCTCCTCACCCCCTCGCCAGACAAGGGTGTCCTCAAGGCAGTCGTGAAAACATGGGATTTCCCAACGAGCCTAATACGTCTGAGACCTTAAGATAAAATAAATGAAAATATGAAAAGTATAATTCGATTCCCAAGATCCTTTCCAGATGGCTCGCTCTCACTTCTTAAGGGTGTCTGACACAAAGGCTTCCCAAGTAACGTTCTCATCTTTCTGATTATAAAATAAGCACAAAGTCAACGCAAAGAATTTGGAAAACCCAGAGAGCATCAAATGAGAACACTCAGGGGTAACTCCACCGCAGCAATAAAAACG